>NW_023596662.1:0-15623 GCF_011947565.3 Pollicipes pollicipes | reverse complement strand
CACACTTACACAATGCTGCTGCTGCCTTGACCATCACGTCTTTTGTTTTCATGTTAATAGCGAACGGCGTGTCGGACTGCTGCAGATATGACCACGGCAGGCAAATAAAAACACGTTTGAACCCTTCATGTATCGACATCTACGACCGCTGAACTTGAGTAATTTTACTCTTAAAAAACCTTAGCGGAATAAGCTAACGGATTTACTTTCAGCGGAAGCAAAATCAGCCACTAGTGTTTTCGAAGTTGGCGGAAGCGCTGATCCGCGGAAAAAAGAAGCTTGGTCGCCAGTAAACGGTCATGGCCAATTGTTACAATACTCCCAGTTAAATAGTTACAATAAATCGTTCCAGACTGCAATCGCTTAATTATAGATTAAGCTGGTAGTATGCAGACCGCTATTTGTATCCTGAACAAACTGCGCATACAACGGAATCTGCCGTCAGTATTCGTTCAACACCCGTAAGACGGGAACACTAAGGCGGGCATAAGCACGCGAAAGCATACGAAAAACAAAAGCACGTTCACGTTGTTATAAAAAGCACGTTGTTACAGGGCCTTGAGCACGTTGGCTGAGCACTCCAGGCTGGACACAGTATCCTGGCTGAGCACTCAAGGCATGACACGGTATGCTGCATGACGCGGCATCCTGCATGATCATGGGACTCGGCAGGATGCCCGCTGGGTTTGAGCCCAATACTGACCATTTGTGATCACTTACAACAGGTTCGAAGGACCAGATTACGTGGCGGCATTCTGGAAGAACAATTCCGAAAGGTCCTTCGGCGTCTTCCGGAAAGTGCTTGACATGCAACCCCTGAAGAACCGACTAAAAGCACAGCAAGAGTATGTCATCAGTAGCGAAGTGGAGGTTCGTTTGGCTGCTGAGGGATGTGCTCACAAGGTCGCCACCCTGTATAGTTTTATGGAAGCCTGGACCCTCAATAATTTCAAGGCTGTAATGCTGCGCCCATGGTGACTTAAAACAAACAGCGGTTTTAAAAAAGATAACATACCAGAGGAGTTCGCCCAATTTTTTTTTAGGGAGTTGTCGCTACGCGTGCGTGGCACTCCGGTCTTCGTGGCCGTCCATAAAGTGCGTTACGCATGAAGGGCGAGAAGAAGAAGGAGATTTGATGGTGCGAGCAAAAGCACAACCAGGGGAGGGGTTTCGCACAGCGTAACTCTCTGTTCAGGCGTGGTTGCCAGTCATGCTGACATCTCAGAACCGCAACAAAACGTGGGTTTCCGATCGTAAAGCGAAGAGGTTAACTGAGCTACAATGTGCCAAGGGTTATGAAGGAATGCCATTAACTTTGTAGCTTACACACGGTACATGTCTGATTGGGAGCATTTTTAGAACCATTACATTGGTGTTACAATCTGCCCCTAATTGTTCTATTAATTTGGGGACCACAGAGTAAGAAAGAAGACAGGTGACGACGGGCATGTTCATGTCCCATGATCATTAATCCGATACCGGTCGCAATATTCGGTCGTTCCGGCCGCCTGCGGATTTAAAGTAACTCAATCGCATCCAAGATCTCGTCAACGAATTTGAAATATTCAAAACGCAGTGGAAACTCCCTGTCCATCGTTACCATAGAATCGATGAGGTGACACCTGGTCACGCCACCAATGACATCATATTCATGCAAATCTCTTAAAAAAATATCCAACGTAATATCTAAAACACTGCGGAGGGAGCACAGATCATTTTGCTTTGATCTGTTTTCGTGCCCAGTAGAGGTATTTAAGCGTAAACATTTCGCTTACGTATTTCACCTGCCGCCCATGGGGATGTGTCAAAACCCACACGCTACCATTCCCATCAGATGTGCCAGAATTTACACACCCGTTTGCAATTTATAGTTCTTAAGCCTGAAATTATGAAAAAGTTTCAGAAAAGTCTAACTTACTCCATTGCGTTCACAATGTCAGGGTATTTTGAATTGGAGCCTTTCGCGATGTTTCGCAAACTGTCATGCTCGTACCCATACCTGTGATTTCTCCTAGACGTATATTCAGCTTGACCCAATACCCAATTCATATGGGTACTTCTCACCCGTGGGCCCACCCCCCCATGAAATCCTGTAGCACCCACCAGGAACCATAATGATGGTTGTGCATAGGTTGTGATATTTCCGTTTCCGTTAGCGTCTCCAAATTAGAGAACCCACTCTTGTGTTTGAGAACCATGCCGTAATGTTAGTGATGAATGCCAATGTCCAGTCCATACAGGTCAAGGCTTGGTCAGTTCATTGATTCAAATTTCCTGCTCTGGTCTTTAGTTCACATGCCACTTGCAGTCATTGGCTTGGAAATATATAAGCGCTACCGAATCGAAAGTGTTAGATTATTTTGTTTCAACACTTATAGGTAGACTTCACACGAACTCTGATGGTGACCTGGTGTCTCCCCGCACAGCATGACTGAGCCCATCCGACCAAGCCAGCCAGCAATTTAAATCATGAGCAATTCATATAGGGAAGGAAACCGCAACAGTCTGCATGCAGTAGAGGCACAAATGCCGCGCAAGAATGAACTATGACGGCGTGACTCAGTGACCTGTTTCAGCGTAAGATTGTTTCCTTGATTTGTCAAAGGAATTGCTCCAATAGTCCTGCGACTTTGTCGTGCCTACACCTGATACTGCTCGCAACATATTCACGGACGTTAAACGGGAGATAGTTATTAACCTCTTTCTCTTGATCCCCTCTCGTGGCCGCGGGCCATAGCTATGGCAGCCACACGGAGTCAGCAGTCGCCGCCCTCACCAGTGGCTAAGGCTCCCCTGCATTTCAGCCGGCAGCTGTGCTGCAAGAGGCCATGATAACGATGGAAACTGTAGCGAATGAAGTGCGCCAACTTGCTCAAACGGGAATAAATGAGGCGATCGCGGGCTCGGCGGAAGCTATACAGCACCGCTTCTCCGCGCCGCAGTCGTCGGAGCCCATGCTGTTGGCCCAGGCATCACTGCAGTCGATCCAGGTGCTGACCAAGCTGAAGAAGATGGAGGCCATGGGCTACAAGCCGTTAAGCACTGAGGCCCCGCTGTTTGATTGCCGGCATACAGCACCGCGCCAGCTTCAACCAGCTCGTCTCGCCCGTCTCCGTCACGATCCCCGGCTGCGAGGTCATGCAGCCGGCCGAAACTTGCGGGTTCACTTACCTCTACCGTAACCTCAGTGGCATGTGCAACAACCTGCAGCGTCCGCGGCTGGGGTGCGCGCAGTCAGCCTACTCGCGTTTCTTCCCGGCGGAGTACGAAGACGGCATCTTCCAGCCGACGGCGACGGGCATGGCGTGAAGCTGCCGTCGCCCCGACTGGTCAGCGAGCGCGTGGTGAGCACCTCACCACGCCCGGACAACCTGCGCACCATCTCCGTCATGCTGCTTGGCCAGTTCATCGACCACGACTTCCTCGCGACGCCGGTGTTCACGCTAAACGGCAGCGTCGGCCTGTCTTGCTGCGGCCGGCGGAGGCTCGTACCGCCAAAGGCGGTTCACCCGGTCGGCTGTAACCCAATCCGCATACCCGACGATGACCCCTTTTTCTCGGTGTTCGGTCGCACGTGCATGAACCACGTGCGCTCGCTGCCGGCGCCCTTCGAGAATTGCGTCGCCGGTCCCGTCAACCAACTGAACCAGGCATCCCATTTCCTAGACGCCTCCAACATCTACGGCAGCAGCATACAGCAGTCGAACCGGCTGCGAGCCTTCACCGGTGGCCTCTTCAACACCAGTCGGGGGTGACCTCCTGCCACAGGTGGATGGCAGCTTTATCTCAGGCGATGGCCGCCTCGGCGAGAATCCTGGCCTCACCTTCTTGCACACGGTTTGGACGCGCGAGCATAACCGCGTAGCGAAGGCACTGGCCCGGAAACACTACGACTGGGACGAAGAGCGGCTCTTCCAGGAGGCGCGCCGCATAGTCATCGGGGAGTACCAGCACATCATATACAACGAGTACCTGCCGGTCGTGCTCGGTACTCAGTACACTTGCGATCACGGCCTGGAGCCCGTGCACGGCCCCTCATTCCAGTACTCGGACCAGGTGGATCCGACCATCAAAACCGAGTTCTCCACAGCCGCCTTCCGCTTCGGCCACTCCCAGGTCAGTGGTCCGCCCAAGACGGGCTCGTCTTGAGCGCCGCCTGGTCACTGGTCGGCCCCTTCCGATGCTAGCGGAGGTGTTGGGTGCTCGTGCCCGGCCTAGGCACTTCACCGACGTGTATTCGCCAGCGCTCCTCATCAGCGTTCGTCATCCTGAGGTCTGAGGCCGCACCGTAACTGATGTTGAAACTGGTCACCATTACCCTTAGACTGGATGCAGTGTCTGCGATTCGTCTTAAACGCCTTAATACGACACATCTACGTCTTGCATGCGATGTTTTTATACAACTACATCAAATTATAAGAATGGCTTATCTTCAGAATAAGGGGAGGAGCGAGGTACATCGTTAATTATATGGTTCGTCCGCATGAACGGGCTAAGAGCATACAGGGCGATGTGAGCCTGGCAGTGCATTGTTGCAGTCAGCTTATTTGTTCGTTACTGTTTTTTTGCTCGTATCCACACGCCCAAATTACATCATTGTATAAAGTCTTCACCACCGAAACCGAAATTGCACGATCTGCTTCCGTAGGTTCAGGAATGGTAACCTATAGGAATCGCTTGTTCGGCGCACGCCGCATCATCATGACGCCACACTCTGCGTTCACCTGCCGTCTTGCCCACGCATCTTCCACTTCCGCAGGTGCACGACGCGTTTGTCCTCCGCAGCGAGACGGGCAAAATCACGGAGACCTTGGCGTTGGAAAACACATTTTTCCTCACAAACCTGATCGAAGCGCCGGGCGCCGTGGCGCAGTTCGCGCGCGCGCTGACGGACCAGAAGCCGCGCTTAGTCGACAGCACCTTCGTGCCCGCCATCCACGAGAAGCTCTTCGCCAGGGGCGCGCCGTTCGGCCTGGATCTAATCGCACTGAACATCAACCGTGGCCGAGATCACGGCCTGCCGAGCTATGTCACTGTGCTCCAGAACTGCCTGCGTCAGTCGTTGCCCAACTCATGGTCGGCGCTGAAGCCGTTTTTCGAGCCGGATGTGCTCCAACGCCTGCAGTCAGTCTACTACAGCATCTACGACATCGAACTCTTCATCGGCGGTGTGTCCGAAAAGCGGAAGCCCGGTGCCCTGGTCGGCGAGGTGTTCCAGTGCATCATCGGCGAGCAGTTCTTCAACACGCGATACGGAGACAGGTGAGGGTGATTGGGGAGCCTTTTGGGGCTTGGCAACCTCCAACACTTGAGGGACTTGGGAGCATTTAACCACCGCTGGTCTACTGGACCGCCTTGCGCGGGCATTTTGCGATTCGCGATGGCGTCTCTTTCAATAATGAAACTGCAGCTTCACTGCATTCGGAACCGGCGCCTGACCGACATGTACGCTACGCTACATTTGAGCCTGAGCCAGCTGCCACAGCCGTTTCCCTTGGCTGTTCTCGGCTTCCGGAGGCCTGTCTGTGCGGACGTACCTGTGTCCGTCCTCACCAGCCATTGCCCTCGCTTCTCACCGCCCCCACATCGGCAGATACTTCTACGACAACGGCGGCCAGCCACACAGCTTCTCGCATAAGCAATTGCGCGAGATCCAGAAGGCGAGCTGGGCGCGCATCCTCTGCGACAACGTCAAGGAGCTGGACAAGATGCAGCCGATGGCACTATGGCAGCCATGCGTCTCCTACAACCGACGGCAGCACTGCGGCTCACACGCCATACCTCAGGTCAAGCTCAACGTGTTCTAGACGCGCGCGACAGCATCTGGGCCTGCCAGCGGGGCGGGCGCTGGTCGGCGCGCCGATCCGAGGCAAGATGAGCTACGCCAGGGCTGACCTCTTACTCGTCCGAACTTGACAGAGCGGTAACGGGAGAGGCACGAACTTGGCAGTACGAGCGACGGGAGAGGGACGAACTTGACAGGATGAGAGACGGGAAAAGAACGAGCTTGGCAGGACGGGCGACGGGAGAGGGACGAACTTGACAGGACGAGTGACGGGAAAGAAACGAACTTGACAGGACGAGCGACGGGAGAGGGACGAACTTGACAGGACGAGTGACGGGAAAGAAACGAACTTGACAGGACGAGCGACGGGAGAGGGACGAACTTGACAGGACGAGTGACGGGAAAGGAACGAACTTGACAGGACGAGCGACGGGAGCGGGACGAAAATTGGGAACAAGCTTTGATTGCTCTTCGGCGACACTCTGACTTGCACGGACGTTTTTCTTTTAAAGGTTGCACGGCCCCCACCACCACGCAGTTTTGAGCGCTGGAGCACGGTTTGGAGCTTCAACTGTTCGGAGCACTCGGTATCGCGATGGTCGTATCAGCGCTCACGGGCCGAAGCGTCAGCCGAGAATAAAACCCAACCTCCCACATGGAGGCTTGCCTGTTCTGTGGGCCAGCGGCGGATCAGTCGACGAAAACACGAGATGTTCACATCCTGGCTGACCCACCTTCGTCGTATAGGTTGCTGGCGGACGTCGGAACAGCGCTTCGCGACTGCGCAGCAGCCATGTGGGTGTGAGGGGAGGTGTGTGGGGTTGCCCTGTGTTTTTTTTTTGGCGCCCGAACACTCCAGCGAGTCCACTGCACCGAAGGTGACGGGATGGGACCACGATAAGTCTTGAGGACTTTCAAGGAGCGTATGCCAGTTAATCAACGGTCCTGTGGGTGTGATTGCTGAGATGTGGTTGACAGTGCTTGGCGTCTAATAAAATTGAAATAATGCAAAATATCCTGAGTAATGCTTTCGCGGTGTGGGATTTCTGACGAAGCTGCAGTGAAAGGTTATGAGATTTGTTCATTGAGATTATGCATTTTTTTGAGTCATGGGCAGTACTCCTCAAATTTAATAATTTCTTGCGGCTTTGGGCCATTCACTTTGCATTCAACACCCAAGGGCTCGTGCCACAGCTCACAGACATTGTAGTGCTCGGGGCTTGTCTTGAGCTTGGATGTTCCATCCTTGGTTGCGGAGGTGGTTATTTTTTTATAAAGGATGGTGAGGATGGGGGGTGGGGGGGTGGGGTGGGGGCTGCTGAGGTCCCAACAAGGTGGCCTGCCTCATTTCTTCACAACTGATTTAGCTTACTCTGTCTTGACAAAAGACAGTATACCTTTTTAATGTTGGTTCATTTATGAAAGTCATTTATTCAGGCATCACAGAAGTCATGCAGGGGCAGATCCAAAGCGGGAGGCCACTGGAGGCACGTGCGCCTTCTGATCGGAAAGAAAACGCGCCCCTTTAGACATCGCTTTCGGGCGCTGAAAGCACTCTTCCATAGCGGCATTCGGCGACGGCACGAATTTTTGGTGGTGGGAGATGGGGACGAGACTAACCATGAAAAATTTGAGTCAACCCCGTGCACCAGAGGCATCCAGTTTAACTTGTCAAACCTTTACGTATCTTATGATTATACGTGCGTTAAGTTAATTACGTCGCGCATCCGCTCAGCTGTCGTGATTTTTAGTACACGCTTTTTTTTAGCCAACACACCCGATTTTTCATTACGGTGGGGAAGGAGAGATGGATGCCCTGGAGTTGGCAGGTGCATCGTCACGTACGACGAACATACGTTTCCGGTCGATAAACATCGGGCTACATTAACGAGTTCAGCTGATGGCTTGCACATGCCATGTTTTCCGTCCACTGATCCGACGCTAGTCCACAGAACAGGCAAGCTTCCATGTCAGAGGTAGGAGAGTCTGTCAGAAAGTCTGAGCAGTCGTCCAGATTCCCTGGACGACCCGACCTCTGGCTGCCGGGATGCCTGACGAGAACTGGGTGTGATGTGCTAATTATCATGACGTCACGGGAAACAGGCGGGTCACGGGAAACAAATAATCGGTGAGCCGGTGTTTCGTGCAGCATCATGGGCTGAGCCGTTCGCAACCTTCACGGAGATCGGTGGGTGACAGCCCACAATCGTCCTTGTATGACATAATTTTACTCATGCTTCATTTGGTTGCATTCCTGTTGAAATTGAAAAAAATGCTCTCACAGAATACAGGGGTAATATATGCAAGGCTCCAGTAAACAAGACCACGATGTCCGTCTTCGAACGGACACGCAAAAATTATAGCACAGAGACTAGCCTCTGGCAGGGGTCTGATTTGCGAAGCGCTGGTGCGCATGTGCTCTCCTGTACGTAGGGTTACGCGCCCGGTGTGCGCCAGTCTGTGTCGCAGAGTTCCGTTGAAGGGGGGGGGGAGGATGGGGAAGGGGGAGGGGGCAATTACAGCCCGGGCGCAAACAGGATGGGCGCACTCCGCGATGACTTTGTGCGTTCCGTTGTCAGGTCACCACCCGGTGCACAGCACACAGTTCTGTGCACAGAGTTTCCACGTGTAAGCGGAGATACGCTGCGACCTGTTTTGGGATTTGCTTGTTTATGAGCAATATTTTTGGTGGTTATCGCACGCTTGGGCACCACTGCGTGGTCGTGTTGTCTCTAGAAGCCCAAGGCCTTTTAATAAAGGGACATTGTCACGGACGCCACTGTTTGCGGCGAAGCAAGCGCCAAATCTACGTGTTGGTTGTAATTTTTGAAATATAACCCAGCGCACCCTGCCCTCGTTTTCCAATGGTCCCCACCTATGGTGGCAAAGGGTGAGACCTGATATGCGTCAGTAAGGCATTCAGCTCCTGGTTCTCGGCATTATGAGTTCAGACTTGTTATGTTAGTTAGTGAACTTCATTCTACGAGTAGGCGCTGGTAAAACGAGGTTATAGAGCAAACATTCGGCATATTGACAGTACTTGACAATTCAAGCTGTGGTCATAAACGCAACTTGAAACGTCGAATGTTGACAGGATGACCAATGTTTATAACTAATGTTAAACCAATATAACTACAATGAGACACAACACATAACCACAAAAATATAGAAATAACATGCGATAGCTAAATAAAAAAAAACGCTTCTCTGGGCCGACCCATTCAAACCATCACCGCTGTTTTCCGAACAGTCCAGGAGCATGTCGCCTCCCCTGCGATTTGAAGCCACGATGTCCACTGTCCACAGGAAATACGGCCGGAGCCTAGGTGGCAACGCACGGTGTTCCTCGCCTGAGCATCTCTTGCATCCGATGGAACACATGCATTCTCGGTACTTGAACACGGCGGGCCCCGCGGGCCCGGCGAGCCAGAAAACAAAAGCGAACTCTCGCCCGCGCCCCCACCCCTTTCCTCTCCGCTGTCCAGGTTCTCCAGAAGGAAACCGAACAGCAGGGGGAGGAGGTGGGTACAACGAGAGGTCATCTCACGGGAGACAGCAGCGCCTTGTCGACCACCGGTGGAACAACCAATGGAATGTGCACACTGGCGTCTAAAAGACAGGCGTTAGGCTGCGCCGACAGCCACCCCTGTAAGCTCACTCATCGCTTCACTCGAACGCTAAATCCTCGAGAGTCCCGCCCGAGCGCCCGCACAAACCACAGAGACGGTCCATGCTCGGAGTGAGGCTGGTTAGCGGAGGTCCCCGGCCAGGGCCGCATGGCCGTACCGCAACTCACCTCTCTCCTTCACTTCGCGGCCAAAAGCCAGTGTTGGCCGAGGGCGCTCCCATCCTCAGCAGGCCAGCCGGAGCGCGCCGAGTAGCCCAACGGCCAGGGCCGGTGTAGAAGGGGTGTCGATTAACCACCTGAGCGCATACTGATCGCACGGGTCAGCTAATCCTAGTCCTGGCGTTAGCCACCCTCCCTTTTTCGTTTTGTCCAGACTGGCACTTCTTGGTGAGGCTTTGGGAAGTTCCACTCGGCCTTCAGCAACACTAGAGCTCAGATCGTGACTTGGTCTTCGCAGTTTCAGTTCAGAGTCTGGAACCTGCAGCTCCGAGCGACCAGTTTTGCCAGGCTTCGCTCCCGCCCTTGCGGTAATCGTAAATTTGTTTGCATTTTCATTTTTGCCTCTCCTTGTTGCACCTCGGCTATTGCACCATACGCGGTGGTAGGTCCAAGGACAAAACGGTTTGGCGTTAGGGCATGCGTAAACCTTTACCGATCAGTTGCACGTATATTGTTGATAAACCTTTTGCGTTGCTGGTTTCGAACTAAATCACAAAATGAATTTAATGTGAAAAGGCGAATACTCTCAATAACATTTAAACCCCGGCCTTTCAACAGCATGTGACAGACGGAATGCCAGCTAACCTGTTTTTCCGGGTTCGAAGGAACGCTGCATTTGAATAGCTTGCACGTTTGGTCAGTGTCGACCAAATGCAATCGCAGAAATTTAAAGAATATGACCTTGGAATCACATGGATTTTAGAAGCCCAATCACCAGACCTGAAATCTGTGGTAATAGCTTTATTATCGCAGTATCTCGTGCATATGTATTTCATAACATCCAGCTTTTGTAAGAAACAAGCCAGACACAAAATACAACAGCAGCACATGCACATATAGAACGCTTCGCTTAAGTACATGATCTATGCACATGAAATCAGTAGCTGGGTTGCCGAGCTGTTTGAGCAATTTCGGTCCACTTGTTTAAAAAAGGCCTCAAGAATAGCCCGGTATGACCCAAGCCCGTATGCTCAGCTTATAATCCCATTTTGGGTATCTGCAGCCCAAAAACATTGAACACATCTGTGAAGGTGGATATTGACACATACACAAGAAAATGTTGACTGCGTGGGACTCTAATCACGAAGTAAGACTGTGCACCGGCCATACCTCACACTCTGCGGCGTCCTTGAACCCAGTGCCTTCCATTTCCAGGCACCTTACAGTTTCAGCACGTCGGGAGCGGCGCCTTCTCACAGTCTCGTGCAGAAATGTGCGGACATGCGTCATGCCCGCGTAGGCCCGTCACACTACCGCAAGAAACGAGGCACTCACATGACGCGGCGCGATCTGTAGCTCTGATCTCTGTCCCTCTGATATCTGTCTCTCAGATCTCTGTCCGGGCCGGAAGAGACATGCACGCTCTCTTCGCCACCATACGCTGAGTTCATTCCCCGCGGGGGGACGTCGCCAGTGAGGCAGTCTCCACTGGCCTAGCGGTACGCCGTCGACAGCGCAGCACTATCAGACGAACGCGGCCGTGGCCGTGGTCAGCAGCAACAGCAGCGGCAGGCTCAGCACGCCCAGGGTGGCGCCGGCGCCCTTGAAGTCGAATACCTTGAAGTATCTGTCCTGCCGCGCCCACGGGTTCTCGCCGTCGTCAAAGTAGAGCGGGCAGCGGTCCCCTGGAATGGCCGGCCAAAGTCTCAGCGAGAGTGGGGGCGAGCTGACACAGTACGCTCGGAGGGGATCTGTGCAAACTCCGGCACGTGGTCAGACGCTTGGAATGCCGAACTACGTGACGAGTCGGCTGGACGCCCAGCAGATACCAGCAGGCCCATCGACGCCAACAGCCGTCATGTGAACACCAGTCATACCAGTTGCATTGCAGCTGCTTCCAGACCCAGACCTTCCGCCAACTGAGCTTATGCAGTTTTTTCAAACCCCAGTCATTTAAAAAAGATCGGTCTTAGTACGTAGCAGCATAGATGCCTGAGAGCACTTTCCTGCCAGTGTAGAGTGCCAATTTTTCGGACGTGTTAACACCATTTCACCTTAGTGTCGGTGTTATGTTTTAACAGTCAATGGTTGTTTGAATGCTTTGTATTACAAGTAACCACTGAAACGCTGAAGGTTTGCTATGATCGGCATAATAACCCCCGAACTCTTAATATCGGGCATTGGCACGTTTTCACAAAAGGGCACCCATGTCAGCATGTGCAGAGCTCTCGATTGCAAATAGTTCCTCACTCCTTTGCTAATGGCGCAATGCTGTTCTACTCTTGGTTCGCGATAAGGCGAGACTTGTGACCCGAAATTTAGCGCATCAGTTTCTAAAAAGACAACGCCGTGTACTATATGATCACCATGGCCCTTACGTCAAATACCTGCAAGGACGTGCCCCTTTGGAAAACTGTGCCTCCTGATTAGAATTCCTGGATCCGCCCCTGTTCATATACCGCAGCCACGTCCACATTGTCTGCGTAAGTACCCCTCATCTAAGCACCGTTCCAGCACATCAGTCATCTTTGCGGTGCATTTTGATTGGTAGGTTCTCCTGACACTCACGCTCGCGCTCGTTCTCGCGCAGGTCTAGAAACACGGCTGCGCCTTCCGTGTAGTTAGTTGAGTCGGCACGCTGGTTAATGTTGCAGAAGCTGCCGACCGCCTGCGACATCTTGATCCGGTTGATGTCCGTTCTGACGTACACCTGGTGGAGGAAAGTGTTCCGTTTCGCTGCCGGGGATGGACGCTGCACTCGTGTGACATCAGCCTAACTGCCAGTGTCAGGGAAATCTGTGTCCTCACTGCCCAGGGCAGCTCGACTGTCACCGCCCCATGACCATGCGCAGGGCAAGGGGTGGGGGTGGGGTGGGGTTTGAGGAGGACATGGATCGGAGAATACCTGAGGACTTTCAGGTAAGTAAATTTCACGGTACCTAGTCAGCTCCGTACAAAACACGGTATTGTCAATTAACAACAGTCGCCATGAAAATCGACTGCTCTGTTTCGCACACATCTTCCCATCCTGTATGGGGTGGAAAAGGAAAAACAGGGAGGTTGCGAATTTGCTCGGAAGGCATGAGGTCCTCCCAAAACATCTCAAAGCCAGCTTTGCAGGCCACATTAATACTGAAAATTAAGGACATTTGGCACCGGACAACAAGCAGCCTGGGGCGTGAATGATATCACCCAGCACCGGTACTTGCTGATGGGGTCGAGCTCGTCAAAGGTGCTGAGATATGACCTCAGGTTCTCCCGCCAGTAGCCTACACCACTGCAATCTTGTAGTCGGGGGTCACCTGCAAACATTAGAATCAGCTGAAATTGTTTCTCACTTGAAGATAAACTGCTGATATTGCAGTATCAGTGAGTACTTCCGGTTGGCTGAATACAACGGGAATGAATTGTCGCACTTGGGTTAGCTATCGCGCTGTGGATATATCAACTCAGGTCATCGATTACTTTTGTCCATCCAAGTTTGAATATGTGGTAGAATAGTTTACATTATTATATATATATATATATAGATATATGCATATCCTCCTCCTCTATCTTTCTCTCCTCTCTCTCTCTCTCTCTCTCTCTCTCTCTCTCTCTCTCTCTCTCTCTCTCTCTCTCTCTCTCTCTCTCTCTCTCTCTCTCTCTCTCTCTCTCTCTCTCTCTCTCTCTCTCTCTCTCTCTCTCTCTCTCTCTCTCTCTCTCTTGCTCTCTGACTAAATCTATTAACAAAAGCGAATTCTTCTGATCTTCAAGGGCAAAGAATCAAGCATTGACCAGCTTATGCCGCTTCAGCTTTGCTCAGTTGTCCTTAAATGTCTCCTGCTCAGTTTGATATGGCGCTGTTCACGTCGATACGACGCGTGAGGAGTCTGCCGGGTCCGCCCCTGCTAATGCCCACACATGAGCGGCATCATCATCGGACCGAGCAGACTCGCGTCCGACGGCCGTTCGGTGGCAAAAAAAAACAACTCCCGTCATTCACCAGTCATTCACCATCATTCACCAGCCATTCACCATTCAGTGCATCCACCTTGGCGAGTAACCGGGGAACACGGAACAACAGAAGACCACTGAGCTAAGCCTGGTGGGAGCGGGGTGCGTCACAGAACAGCCAGTCCCCTGCCCCCCCCCCCGCCCCCAACCCTCTCCCTCCCCCCGCGGCGCCCGTCGGCGACGGCCGCGCCACCTACTGTAGATGTCGTGCGGCCGGCCAAGGTAGTCGACCGAGTAGCATTTCTCGTTGTCAATGCTGATCCGGTCTGCGCCTTCTGGCCCTGGTTGCAGGCGGCGAACTCGGAGATGACGTACTGGCAGTTGAGGTCGGGCCGCGGCGAGTCGGTGATGCCGTGCAGGATGCGTGTGCGGAACTGATCTCGCCCTGCTGCTCGAACTTGAACATGCCGGCGACCGGGCAGCCGATCGGCACCGGCTTCTTGGCTACGGGGAGGCGGAGAACGGCCGGCTCAGATCGCCGCCTCAAACGGAACGAGCAGCAGCTCACGGTCCGTGGCTTCGTCTGGGACCTGAGGTCCGGCTGGACAGACTGCGGCTGCAGGAGGGAGCGGCACGAGGCTGATCGGCCGGCCGGGCCCGCGGAAGTCCCGCGCTGGCAGGCTGGCGGCGCGTCGACAGGAGGAGGTCCAGGAGGGGACAGAGAGCTCAGCCCGCGCCGCCAGCGCGGCGGCGGCTGCTCGCCACCGCTAGGTGGCAGTGATCGGAACGCATAGCGGACAAGGCTAACACCATTCGGGAACTGGCACTCAGTGGTACTAGACATGCCTGTGTTTCTGCAGAATGTTTTTCTTTCGAGCCGCCTATTTTATGAACTTTGTCACCTACTGTATTCCGTCGGCTTTGCCACAACGACATTGCTAACTTGGGCCATTTTCACACGAAATGATACCTGACAGTTGAGATCCTAGGCAATATATCAGACAAAAACTGGATCACGGGCTACCGTGGGTTGCCACCAGGAGCGGCAAGCCAGCACAGGTCTCGACCTGGAGCGGTGAACTAACGCAGGTCACCAGTGAGAGCAGCAAGTAAACACAGGTCAGTGTCGTTCCGCGTGCTAACATAGGACAATAGCTGACTGATAAGTAATGCAAGCCTACACGGAGACGCCCAGACGTGTCCAGGTAACGCTGCCTGCACGGCACTGACCGACGCACGTGCGCAGCAAGATAAATACGGAATTTGACGATGCTTGTCAAAATCAAACATGCTTTCTCTGGTACCCAAGTCCAAGATAGCTTCAAACAATGTTGTGGCAAGTTATGCGTTAAGGAAAATCTGAGTCAGCTTTGAATTAGATCGCTTTGATTTCATAATTGCGTCTAGAATATTCCAGGATGTAGCCATGTAGCCATATTAGTGTAATACACATTCAAGTTGCAGCTGTTATGCGCGAGCCGATAAACGTTGCCACATTACGTCCGCGTTGCTACACAGCTCTCCACAACTACATCTGTACCTGAAGAGAGTTGCAACACATCTTGCCCACCATCTACCGCGTCTGACACACTGCCGATCCGGAGACCACTCACCGACCATGATGTTGTAGAGCCAGGAGCCGTCCTTGCCGACCTGCTTGATGCCGTCACTGCCCTCGAACTGCTTCCAGGCGCAGACGGTGTGGAACTCGTTCCTGATCAGCTCCCGGCCGCGACGGTACCGGATCACGTTGTGGTGCATCGGCAGGAAGTCGAAGCACACGTAGTCTGTCTGACTGTTGGGGCAAGCAGGCAACGCGCGGTTTTAAAATAAATACTGGTGGCATTCATAACATCCACTACACAGCAATTTTCATCTTGTTCGTCATGGAGACAAACAGTAGGAATAGCCTTATTCCTCAGAGAGAAACCAGGAGAATGGAGAAATAGATTGGTTGATATTTCGGCAACATGCCTTTATCGAAACAGCTGGTAGAAGTGTTATTGTTTCGACAAAAGACATGCTGCCGATAAAGGAAACTTTCTGCAATTGTTTCAATAAAGGCATGTTGCCGAAGCATCAACCCATCTATATATCCATTCTCCTGATTTTTCT
>NW_023596661.1:0-998 GCF_011947565.3 Pollicipes pollicipes | reverse complement strand
CAGCCTGCGCATCGGACCACCGCCCACCCCAACGACGTGTTAGTTCGGATGCAACCGAGCGGGATCTCCACGTCAGAGCTGACTGAGAAAATAGGCTAGTGCTGAGAGGAGCAAAAAAGGCGACGCAAATATTTATCATGCATTCACCATCAAAGGGCGGCTTGGAATATTTAATGATTCTTGAACAAAAGCACACCGGCCGCGTTCTCCACGCTTCTTTCCAATTAGGGCGGAGTACTTCTCTGACACCAGCTCTCGTGGCTCCACGAAGAATTTCTCACACAATTAATGCTATAAGCTTCTACCACCGCACGACTCCTACCCATATGCTTATACGCAGCACCACTTTGCGCGACAAAGCATTTCCATGCAACGACTTCGAAGCGACATTACTTACAAACGCTTAAAGCTGTGCAGCTTTATAACCTACTTCGTACATTTTCTAACGCAACATTTCATACGTGACA
The DNA here is from genome assembly GCF_011947565.3 of Pollicipes pollicipes. NCBI lineage: Eukaryota > Metazoa > Arthropoda > Thecostraca > Pollicipedomorpha > Pollicipedidae > Pollicipes > Pollicipes pollicipes. The sequence continues at coordinate 531 of NW_023596661.1, read as the reverse complement.
CTACCTGCAATGTAGCAGTTCTATTTCACCACACTTATACGTGCCAAAACCTATAGCGCAAAATCTATACGTGTTTATTTTTGTACCTACGAAACGAGCAACGTAAAAGTTGTACACAACATTCCTGCAAGAAGCTGCAACACATAAACGTCATGGCGACGAAACTTTCAACGATAAATTTAGCGCAATCTTACATTTACAGAATAGCTTCTAACGCAAAATTTGTTGTGACATTGCCTGTAACGCGATGGCTGCTCCTCCACAGTCTCGTCAGTGACGAAGCTTCACACGCAACAATTCCACGCCACAAACGTACAATGCAAAACGTTCAACTCCACATTACTTGAGCTGGTAAACACTCATAATTCCACATATGCACAACACTTTTGATGCAATTTGACATACGACATTCAGGCACACCCGTCTCCCGCCGCCAACTTCACTGCCGAGATGCATCATTGAGTCTAGCTGTCACGCTCATAGACCGCTTGACTGACTCCTCCTGGTAACCGCTTCACTGACTCCTCCTGG
>NW_023596660.1:45357-76821 GCF_011947565.3 Pollicipes pollicipes | reverse complement strand
GCGGCTTCGGCAGCGGTGGCGGAGGTGGCGGCGGCGGCGGAGGGGGCGGCGGTGGTCTTGGTGGTGGTGGTGGCGGCGGCTGGGCGGGCGGCGTCGCGGTATCGGAAGTGGGGGCGGAGGTGGAGGTGGAGGTGGAGGTGGAGGCGGGCACTCCTCGGAAGGGGTCGTGCTGGCGGAGGTGGACCCCTGGGAGGAGGAAGGCCTTAGTGGTGGTGAAACCTGTTGGAGGAGGAAGCTCGTAGGCAAACCCGTTGGAGGAGAGGAAGGCTTCGTAGGTAGACCTATTGGAGGAGGAGGTGTAGTAGGTGGACCTATTGGAGGAGGAGGCTTCGTTGGCAAACCTGTTGGAGTAGGAAAACTTCGGAAGAGGAGGAGGCTCCGTAGGGGAGACTGTTGGAGGAGGAGGATTCGTAGTAGACCTGTTGGAGGAGGACTTGTTGGAGGTGCACATCTTGGGAGGAGGTGGAAGCCTTGGAGGAGGCAGTTCGGAGGCGGGAAGCACGAAGTGGGATCGTCGGTGGAGGCACTGGTCTCGTGGGCGGAGGAGGTCTCCTCGGAGGCGGCCCCCCACGGCGGCGCGGGCGGTTTGGGCGGAGGTGTGCTCGGCGGCGGCTCTTCGCTGGGTGGAACGGGAGCCATCAGTCATCAGCTCGGAGGCTTCAGAATACCCGGCACGGCCACGGGTTCTGCCGGCGGAAACGTCGTCTCGGGTGAAAACGATAGGCCCGGGTGGCGTAACTTCAGTCACCAGTACAAATGCCAATGCTGAGGTGAGTCTTCGCTGAGCGTGATTGTAAACACTTGTGCTTTGTGTTCTAAACCCACAACAGGCAATACGCCAATAGCGGAAATGTACCAATGCTGTAGGAAAATAGCAGGCACACAAGCCATTCTTCGTTGTCCTATACTTCTCAGTCGAAAAGTCTTATGTCTTGTAGAACTTCGTAATGCGATGACTCCGAGTGAGCTACTCTGTCCCGTCCCATCAACTCAGTGTCTAACGGTCGCGTCCTCTTTTGGCAGGGCTCCGCCTTCGGCGGCGGCAGCAGCTTCAACGCGGGGAAGGCCAGCAGTGCCAAGGGCAGTGGCCTCCTGGGACAGTTCTCGACCTCTGACACTGGAGCTCTCTCCGTTCAGAGCGGGCGGCGGAGGATACTACTAAACTTCTAGGGGCATTAAAAAGCCGGACTGGTACAACAAATAACACAAGAACCGGTCAATATTGAAAAATAATTCCGCCGGAGTAAGAATCATGTCTCGGCATGCTCCGAACGTTTACTGAATGGATTGTTTTTTTTCTTATTCCTGACAAATACAAACTGTATGATGACAGCGTGTTTTTCGAAAAGCCTGCAGCCTATTGTCTTAAGAGATGTCTTTTGCACTGGCTTTTCAGAGCAAGGGCAGGTTTTCAGAACAGCTTTCAGGCCTCGAATGTAACAATCATCAGTCGTGCCGAGCCGTGTGCATTTCGTTGCAGAAAATGCTTTATCCACGTTCAGCGCGTTACCATAAGTTCTTGTTCTAACTAGAATATCAGAAACTGAATAAAGCTGAAGATAAAACTTTAGATCTGAAATCCTATAACTGTAAATGTTTATATTATCCAGATCACTTCACCATAGAAAATGACTTGTGCTGCTTTGACACGTAGTGCTCGCTGCCTATCTCAGAATTGGCGTGTGTTTTGAACCAAACGTGGGAACCGTATTCCAATGCAATTATTTCACACCTTTTCACGACACCTTCGTTTCATATTCAGGTCGTTAGATTTGATCTGCTATCGCTTATATGATGATTTTAAACGCTGTGGAACTAATAGAAAAATGAGAAGCACGCAGCAGGCCGGGCTGGCTAGATCGGGCCTTCACGCGACGCCTCCCGTTTACAAAATGGTCGTCTTTGTATGCTCCTGACGTAAAAATTTTTCGCAACATTACGTCCCCGGCTGACAGAATGTCGTTGCAGAGCGATTTCAATAACCTGGTAGTGTGGTCGGTCAGGTGGATGCTGACCCTCACCTCTGCAAAATGTAACGCGTTTACATTGACCCTCAGGTGTGCTCCTGTCCAGACCAATTATTATATCGATAAAACTGAGCCTAAACATGTGTGCAAACTCAGGGACCTTGGGTAACACTGCATACCAAAGTAAACTTCATGCACATGTCTCGGACATAGTCCATTGGGGCAATCGAGCACTTGGTCTTTTTATTTGGTCCCTCCAAGTCGGTGCCAGCTGGTCAAAATTCAACCGAGGAGCAGTACTAGCTGCGCATTTTGCAAACGTGCGGTCGGTTTAGAATATTACAGCGTGTTCTGGACAGCATCGGCCAACTTTCACGCAGTGCAAGTCGATCGAATGCACCACAAGCCTCATTTTTTGGTTACTCACACCTTCTCCGGGCAAACAGTTTCCTCTTTTTATGTCAGCCTTCTGCTTCATTCTAAGACCCCATCCTTAGCAGCACAAGAAGTGCAACACGGTTTACTCTTTCAAAGAAACACCGTCCAATGCAACCTGGACTCTCAAATCTTGCTAGGCTGTTTGCCGTTGCTCGTGCCACCCCGATCGCCCGTACCCGGAACTCTGTTTGCTTTACCATGCACTTGCGTGCAAGCGATAAAGAGCGGTCGGTTTTGCAGGCTGTCAAGCAACGAGAATGGTTTATTAGGGAGCAACACTAGAGCGAATATCTGTCGTGACAGCGTTGGTATGTTCAGCCTTTCAGTGGCCAAGTATGTTTTAAATTTGCAGCATCTTCTCTTAGCTTTAAGATATTATTCTTTAATTACATTTATACCATCCAGTGCTGTATATTTGCTGTAGTTCGTTTAAATGGTCCGTTACGGGATTGCTGCTCCCTTGCCGACTAAGGAAAGTAAACATAAACATATACCATAAATATCCACCAAGCACGTAGGGTTCCGCCGCATAACCTGCAGACGATCTCCAGGCACAACCTTTACCGTCCGGTCGTTATCTTCATCGGGTCTGTTGTCTCGTCCCTCTCCAGCTTCCCTAGAGTGCACTTTCATGCAGCGCTTCCTCTGCACCAAACGCATGACAAGCCCGTAGGGTTGCATCGCTTTTAATGTACACTGGGTGCAGCCCAGACCCCGTGCGGTTGTTCGTGATCTTCATGTCTTAAGTCCCATTCCTCTCTAGAGCACTTTCTCCTAGCCTTTCGTCACCCTCAAAACGGCTGAACACGTGACCCTGTGCCGGTACGGTTTCTCGCTCCCCCTACTGTTTCCGTTTCACATATTTCTGCTTCTCTTGGATTGTAATTTTTCCCGTGAACTCGGCCACCGTCTAAGTGATTCTGGGTGCTGCTCACAGCATTGAACGCGACAGCTGCTCTCACACCAGCGGCTGAACGATCATGAACACCATAGCGGATAGGGCTCGCGTCAACACATATTGCACACATCGTTACGATTAGCATTGAAGGAGAAAGGCTGTTTGGGACCGTGAACGACAAGTGGGTATGCATTTGTTGGGTCAGTGGAGGTAGCCAGGTTGTCAGCACAGATACCATCCCTACCAGCTATTTCATGAGAGCATAATTGAGATCGAACGGCGGCTTTCTATACCACCGCCACGTGTCAGTTGGTACACACCGATAGGTTGTATACGGAGTGTAAAGCTACCCAACCGGGGCTTTGAGTCTTCATCTGCTACTTCTATTGGGTCTTCTAAGTATGCGTTTGGTAACGTTATATTGCATTTTTGATGGAAATCACTGGCGTAATTATCCCCACGTCTGTGGTGGCATGATGGCCTAGAGCATTGTCACAGCACCAAATGCGACGTGCGGCCGGCTAGCCAAGCGAATGGCACAACACCCAGCACAACCACCTAAGTAGGACCCACGTATGAAGAAGCTATCAGAGCTCCTCCTTTTTAACGTGTATAATAGGTGGCAAAGTATACGATGCAGTTAAGTAAAACTTTTACCCTTTGCGGTCGATGCATCCAGTTCGTTCAGACCATTGAACGATAAAGCAGTATCGCAAGAGGGTGTGAAACATCCTAGGCCCGTTACTTCCCGTCAGCACCCCAGACGTCATGCGGGCTTTTATCATATTCAGCGTGCACCAGTCGTGCTGTGCCCCACACTCATCACACACCCGGTAGCTAGGCTCCTGTCCATCCCCGTCTATCTGTTTCCTCAACAATGCTCTATTGCATGCAACATTTATCGAGCAACCTTAGGTTTTGGTCTGGGATCCGATATAAGGAACACACTTAATGAGCACCATGATAATGCGAGATGTTTACGTTCCCGCAACGCGTTCGCGGCAGGACTGTAAATGATATTAACCATTTTTGATCACTTCCAAAAGTCTCTCTGGTATCAGCGAGTATTACCTTGAAGGTCCTAACTATGAATGGCATTCGAGATGACATTATCATTCAGGTAATTTTAATGCATACATCGTGGAGTTTATACTGGATTGTGTTAATGTTTTCAGCCCATCACCAGGCCGAGCTATTTTAAGCCGGCAAGCAGATGAAAACCAATTGTAATGGTGCGGCAGATATAACAGCTACGTAAGCTGACCTGGAAGAACGCGCAACTCACGACTTGTGCATGCATTGGTGTCGAACGAGCATCGTGTTTATAGCTGATAAGTCCTACTTCACCAGCGGGTGGCGTGGTTATTTCCGTTGGTCATCTTCGACCAGTCGCTTGCCTAACAATTACCACGTTTCACGAGGTGGACCCAGGATTGGTCAGCTGACTGTAGCATGGTACGTTGTATCACCGTTGTACGGGGCCATTTGGCACCATATTTCATGCCGTGCCTCTGCCAGGTCCTATGACGTCACGTCTTGAAATGACGCAACCGGTGACCAGATTACGATGAGATTACAGCTCACGTAATGAGCCGTTTCCACTGAAGCGGTGGTCAATATTCCGTTGATGACAGGAATTCCTGGTCTGTAAACCCCTTGGAACAGACTGCGAGCTCCGACCAAGAACGTAAGCTGCATGGCCGTCCCGGGCGGTAAAACAAATGGGAAGTTTTGACAGCAGTGAGGGATCGTCTCAGAGTTGCATTCGTAAAAACCACCCGGCTCACCCAGCGTGATTCGCACGATGAGTGATTCGTGATTGAAAACCGCACGTGATTCGCACCCACGACCATGATCCGCACTCTGCAGCCTGCCACTAAGCTCCGGTCGTGAATATCGCCAGAGTCGAGATGAAGAAGATCTGGCTTAAGACAGTGATGCAACGCGCTTAGTCATAAGCGTTGTGTGGACGGTGGTGTCCGTTCCCAAGGACGATGACCATTCCTGTATTGTACTGCCTGTAGTCAGGCGACGGTTGCCAGAAGTGGATATGGTATTGCGCGTCCGCTCATATGCACGTGCGCACATATCATTCAGGTCCATCCAGCACTTAATTTTTTATTCGAGACGATCGGTCGACATGACAACCCTGTCTCCGGGACGGAAAACCCCATGGCCATGACTTTGAAATCTCTGCGGTCATGATTTCGACGTACGCTACAGCAGGGTCCAGTATTGGTGGCAGCTTGTATCGGCGAACGTAACGCCTTCTATGGCTGACAGCGTCAAAAAATGAGCCGTTCTCATTACACTGATGTCTGTATGCTGGGAACTCGGAAATAAGGCAGTGACATAGGCAGGTAGGGGGAGGGGGGAGGGGGCGCTTCTCTACCCCGCCCTGGTAAGCTCCGAGTGGCCCTTTGGCACTCTTTTGCCGGACGATCAATTGGCTGACTGGAGGGTCTGAAAGTCTCTTTCATCACCGCGATTTTAAAAATGTTCATGCACACATACAAAACGCTCAAATACACAATGTTCTTCAACAAATATACAGAAGCCCACGATAGGAATGCTACTAATAGGAATGCACTAGTGCCGCTGCTAGGAAAGCATGCGCACCGGCCCTAGACAAAGGTAATACAATCACGATAGCGGTTTTCTTCCACCGGCTGGGACCGGAAGAGCTTAATGTTTCAACTCGATCTACGGCTGAATCTGTTTTCCTCCACCACAAAAAAACCAAGGAACTTCATAGCCATGGGAAATGGAAACGTTCGTGATTAAATTGGAATCGGTGGCAGGACGGGGGAACTGGGAGATAACGTCTAAAATGCGGACCTTCTCGAGGTCACGGCCCGTTACGAAAATCATGTGTGCACTTCGAGCCACATCTCAACCGTCATCAAACTCTTCATCCTACCTTTGGCATGTTCTGAGCCTGCCATCTTTGTCGTCTGGTGGGCACATTTCGCCGTGCCCCCAAAAGTAAATTGTATTGACACGTGTAAACAATTCCGCATCAGGATGCTACTTCTTTCTGAACAACCATACTTCGCTCGGAGAGAAAGGAGATAGAATGGCGCGACCCCCCCCCCCCCCCCGCTCCTGACGTTTTCTGAGGATGCCAGTCCGGCATGTTGCACAGTCGCACTCGGATCTTTGGTGGCCGTCTGGGGCATCCATTGCACGTGTGTTGACACCAAAAACTTGTTCCTAGCGTTTCTGGTATCGAAAAGGCGACGGTTTTACGAGCACCGCAAGACGATCCAAGCCTGTGATGGGAGGGGGGGGGGGGGGAAGGGGCGGTCGGTGGGAAGCGACGATTTCGAAGACCACGTGTGGAGGACTTACACCGTTACATTAACGAAACCCTACTTTGTCAATGTAGGCTCAAGACAAATAAAACTACATGCCATTGTCAGCTAACTAAACAAGTAGCAGACTTTACGGGAAGGTTTGCTTGTATTTTGTGAAGAAACCAATTACCATGGAGGCATAATATCTAGGTATAAAGACCTCACATTAGGAGTCGCTGAGTGCGTTTCATTATTTTGTCGTGGCCATCGAAAAAAATCTGTCAAAAACATTGTTGGCACAAAGCTTTGCGTGAAAGTATACATATTTGTCGCCGACCGTATCCATCAAGTCGGCACGTTTTATCGACCCTCTCTTGTTGGAGAAATAGGACTGGCCGTAACAGGAAACCGTGAATGGTAATAAGTTTGATGTTGCGAGGTCAATGATCAACGGAAACATGCCAGGTAAAATACCATTCTTTTCAAAACATCTATCTAATTCAAGTTCACAAGTCAGTAGACACATATTAATGAAACGCAAGACAGCGTACAAGCATATCTATCCTTTCATTTGAAGTATGTAGCATTGTGTTCTTTAAACAAGTGTCAAAAACGGATGCTAGGGTCACCTTGATGTAGCGGCGTCGTCCCGCCGACCAGACCGCCCATCGCTCCCGCTCCTGCTGACGGCGAAATCATAGCTTGCCAAACACTGAACGCGACGGCTATAGATCGTCGTGATGTGTTCCAAACAAGGCGTCTGAATTCGAAACCAGAAATGCAAGAGACGCATTTTATGTGAAGGCATGTGCAATGAATGGCCGCATGCTACTGAATGCAGGACTACAATTACACGATACGACAGAACGATATCACAAAAACGTAAGTGACCTTCGAGTCTCTCCTCAGCGCAGGTGTCCAACAAAATGAAGAAACTTGGCTCACTCTCGAAGTAAGTGAGCTAACTCAATTGTGCCTTTTACGGTGGTTCATCGCCCCAATGGGGCAATGAGTCAGCATTTTGCCCCATTCTCCCGACAACCCTCACCAAGACTCTGCCTGAGTAATTGGTCTGAACTGAGCTCTTCGAATACTTCATAGGTTCTGCACCGGAGTTTGTCCCACCTTCACATTTCCGGCTATCGCAGGGCGTGCCGCTCATGTGGCATTCTCTGAAGGCTCTACCGGCGACACCGTTACTTCATGAACCGCACACAGGTGGCAGCACTGGTGCACGCCGGGCCGGCTGCCCGCGCGCCACGACGTCTGAGCACCTGCTCCATGGCGGGCACCTCCCGGCCTGGGGCGAGCCTGACGTCGGTCTGCCCCGGGGGGGGGGGGGCCGATGTCAGATGGAATACCGATGGGTGGCCGCCCATCGTCCGGGGAAAACCGATGTCGTCGCATCATGCTGCGAGAGGGCCTTCCGTCGTATGACGGTGGCCAAGCGGTCCACTTCCAGTGGCAGGCAACACTGCCGCAAGGATCGCTAGCTCTGACACTGCGTTGCGAAAGAAATACGTGGGGCTTACAGTCAGTTATCAAGATAATAGTTCAGTCAATTGCTACTTGACGATGCCTCGGTAGCAATGTGTTAACCTCAAGCCGACGCGAACATGTCCGGCTGATTAGCCCTGCAATTCAAATCCTGATGAGTTGTCACTGTGGATAAGATAGACGATACACAGTGGGTTGGTAATTCCGCAGAGTCCATTGGTATTAAGTTTAGTGGGGGAATACCATACTTATAATAGCTTCGACCTTTGGGTTCGCGAATGACCAACGTAAACACCAAAGTAACACATATACTCCAGCTGCGGTAGCATGAGGTAATTCACGTATACCAACCATTTCAAATCAGATGTCACGGATGGAGGCAGCATCACCTTAATTCTAACATGTGTAGACCGTTACTTGTCCGACCACACTTGACAGAAATCGATGGATTGCTACAGTTTCCGCACGTCTAAATATACTACCTGTGCTGGCGTGGTGACAGCCTTGGAACTTCCTGAGGCGCTTCTGAAAAGAAGAACCATCACCTCCATATTAGCTCAGTGTCGCATGATTCGACAGGCGTCCACCTCAAATCACCATTCATTTTGTGTGTAAGGCGCCCCCATGGAAAGCCCCGCTCCAGCACGTGCTTGCAGGGTTGGTTGTCGATTTTCCGGACTTGGCTTCGCAAACGTCACATAGTTCTTCACAGTTAGACTTGCAAGGATGATCGCGAACAGAGGATCGGTGGAAAGACCGGCACGCCCGCCATATCTGCAGCAGGTCATGTATAAAATACAGCCGTGCTTGCCATCAGCATACAGTCGTCCGCCTCGCTCCACAACACAAGGTGAGTGTTTAGAGTTGTTCTGCTACCCGGCCTGGACTGCTCATGCCAATTGGCTTAAATAAGTTTCTGGTGATGTACGTCTCTGGTGTAAAGCGTAACACATTTGAGCATCTCATCGTACAGAAGTAGCCTCCGAAACGCTTTTCGAAAGCATGTCATTACGACCCAGCCCATGTTTAGTTCAAACATCCCGTTCACAATTATTTAATAACAACCGGCTAAAGTTGAATTAGAGTAAGTCATATCAAAGTATACACTGCTGAGCACCGTAATGCGAGCTATGATGACATAGGAGAAACTAAGGAAGAACTGCATGGAACAATTCGACGAGATTTATAATTGCTTATGCATTAATATCATCCAAGCTATGTAATCAAAGGGAATAGGTGATCTCATTAGGCGATATCGTCAAAAACCTCCAAACTTGAATATTAGTAGTTGACACAAATTACAAAGACACATGCCAAAATGTCATGTGCAGTGCATATAAAATAAGAACGACGATATTTGAGCAGTCATTACGAGAATTAATCCCAATTACACATTCCATTAGCCGAGTTCAAAGTTTCAGCCTTCTATCTCAGCGTTTTCAACTCATCCCCCGCTGATGGTAATGTTTGCCGATTGCTGTAGCAAAGACGACTGACTTGCCCGTCCAGCTGACGCCTCGCCTGTCCTGCCCCTCAGGTTACCATGAAGCGGTTCGTCATCCTGCTGAGCGTCGTCTGCGCCGTCAGCTGCGGCAGGAACTATGGCAACAGAGGCAGCATCGGCGGCGGCAGGGTCTCCGGCAGCGGGACGGGCTTCGGCTTCGGCTTCGGCAGTGGCAGCGGCGGCGGTGGCAGCGGTGGCGGCGGCGGTGGCGGTGGTGGCAGTCTTGGAGGGGGGAGCATCGGAGGTGGACACCTGGGAGGGGGAAGCTTCGGCGGAGGTGGATCTGTCGGAGGAGGAAGCTTGTCAGGCGGCCCTATTGGAGGAGGAAGCACAGGAGGTGGTCATGTTGGAGGAGGGAGCCTCGGAGGTAGACCTGTTGGAGTAGGAAGCGTAGGAGGTGGACATCCGGTAGGAGGCGGTATTGGAGGTGGACACCCAGGTGGAGGAGGCCTTGGAGGAGGTACGATCGTCGGAGGAGGTCATCTTGGCGGAGGTAGCTCCTTCGGGGACGCGGGCGGCAACGGGGGAGGTCTCCTCGGCGGTGCAGGATCACTCAGCGGCGGCTCTACGCTGGGTGGAACGGGAGCCAGTCAGCCATCAGTTCGGAGGGTTTGGAGGCCACAGTGCAGCGACGGGATCTGCCGGCGGCAACGTCGTCTCGGGTCAAACTCTAGGCCCGGCTGGATCGACATCAGTCACCAGCACTGACGCCCGTGCGGAGGTGAGTCTTCGCCGGGGGTGCTCTGATGGTGAATGCCCAAACATGCCTACTTATTTTGTATTGAAAGCATATAATGCTGTTCCAATAGCTGGACAGTAGAAATGCTTCAGCGTATATTAAAAATAGCGGTTCATCAAAGGGAGTAAATCGCTCAATCCAGACATAACGTGATGCAATCCCTCACGGTCGCCCGCTCAATATTGATTCACGGCTCAGAGTGTTACGCACCTGTCTTCTGTTTGCAGGGCTCCGCCTCGGGCGGCGGCGACAGTACTAACGCGGGACATGCCAGCAATGCCCAGTTTAGTGGCATTCTGGGCCAGGGCTCGACCTCCAACGCTGGAGCTGTCTCTCAGCAAAGCGGTGGGGGAGGCTACTACTGAACAGCTGGCGACCATACCCGATACCGGAGTGGAGACGGTGCTCCTAACCAGCGACCAATCAGGAGCAGTGTCATACTGGTGCAAGATACTGTAAAATATAATCAGATTTATTTTGAACTTCAAATGAACATTCAACTGAATTTCAACGGAATATTCCAAAAACCATCATTCCGTGGATATGACGTATCAATGAGCACGTTTCTACCTCCATTCAGTGTTGTATCTCATCGGACAACTGATGAATACAAATCAGACGACGGGAGTGACGGGAGTGGTGATGTCTGAAGGACGTTGACTTTACCGGTTTGTGACGCCCCGCGCACTGGCTCAGCGGCGTCCGAGATCAAGTCTTGTAACACCGATAATGACGGGTTGTGTCAAACGTTCCCGCTTCCTTGCAGAAAAAAGCACAGTACGTGAGCAGAGTAGTTTCAACATAGCTTGTTTCTCAGCAATATTTTATGGGATGTATATCAATGAGATCCAAACCTTGGTTTTAAAATCACACAGACTCTATTAGTACTGCTGTATCTACATGCAGTATTTAGAGCCATTCGGACCAGTGCAGCACTTTATAAGCCTATCCATTACACCACGAACGTAAAACTAATGCAATGAAAACTAACCTCATGGTCCAGCATACATCAGCCCGTAAAACTGTCGCCTGCTTTTGGGATGATGACGGGTACTCACCATCGTCTTTTTCATCATCATTTTTTCATCACCATCGTCTTCATCATCGTCATTTCCCGGGAACTCGCCATCGTCTCAGTGATGCTGGGCACTGCCCACAGCGTTGAGCGAAATAGCTGCTGTGACACCAGCAGCTGAACAATCTTGCACGCCATTGCGGCATTAAGCTCACATTAATACATGCTGCGCACATTGCCAAGTTATGCACTGAAACAGAGACCCGTTTTGGATCATTGACGACAAGTGGGTACATAAGAGAGGGTGCCAGATGATCACCACACATTAATCCCTACAAACTATTTCCTGAGAGCATGACTGAGATCCAGCGATGGTTGCCATATTGTCGCCAGGTACTAGTGGCTATCCCCATACCGGTTGTACCCAAAGTGTAAAGCTACCCGTTTAGGGCTATGAGTCCTAATCTGTCGATGCTTTTATGTCTTCGACTTTTGCGCTTGGCAATTGTATAATGCATTACTGATGGATATCACCGGCATAGTTATCCCACTGTCTGTTGTCCCACTGTCTGAATTCCATGACAGGAATTCATGGTCTGCAAACCCCTTGCAACAGACCGCCGAGCTCCGACCATGGACATGAGCTGCAGACCCGTCCGGGGTGATAAATCAAATGGGATGTTTTGACAGCAGGGAGAGATCGTCTCCTATTTGCATTCGTAAAAACCGCCGGCTCACCCAGCGTTAACCACGACCATGATTTGTACTCTGCAGCCGCCACCAAGCTCCGGCCGTGAATGAAGCCAGAGTCGAGGATGGAAAGGGCCTGGTTTGGGGCAGCAGTGTACCGTGCTTTGACAAGCTCTATGTGGACGGTGGCGTCCGTTCCCAAGGACGATCACAATTCCTGTGTTGTATTGTCTGTAGTCAGATGACGGTTACCAGAAGTGCACATGGTATTGCGCGTCTGCTTGCGTGCGCGTGCGCATATATCGTCCAGGAGTCAGTCTAGTTTTTAGTCGAGACGATCGGTCGAAATGATAACTCTTTTTGCGCGACCGAAAAGCCCACGGCTATGGCTTTGGAATTTTTGCGATCACAACTTTGACGTACGGCACAGTAAATTCCAGTATCGATGGCATCTCGTATCGACGAATGTAAACGCCTGCTATGGCTGACAGCGTCACAAAGGTGGCAGTTCTTATCATGCTGATATTTGTGTGCTTACAACACAACGGATTCCAGCTTGAAGTGCTCCATTTTCAACTTATCGAAATTGCCGCTGGCGAAAGTTCCTTTTGCATCAGCAAGAATTTCTGCGTCGATCCGGTGTCAACTGCTGAAGGCAGAGGGCCTCCTTCGTCGGGAGAGGGGTAATGCATGGTACCTAACTCCTTGGGGCATCCAGATAAACCCGGAGGTCCCGTTCCCATATCGCCAGAATGATAGCCTGCAGGTAAATTTCTTTTAGCCCAAAATGGGAACAGGTATTAAACCCCAGTGTTATGCCCGTGGGGCGCTGGCTGCAAATGGTCAGATATGAGTGTTTAATCCATGATAATCCTTAGTTAATGAGCACGCCGGCATGACGAGGCCAGCCCTCAACCTAACTCTTCGTTTTTGTCAGACAAATTGTCACGTGGGAGGGTGGGGGGGGGGGGCAAACATTACCCCTGCCTTTTTGCAGGTTAGGAATGACGCGACATTGGTGCAAAAGGGCTGGCATCGGCAAACAATCGCGAGATATAACGCAATTCACGTTGCGAGGTCAGTGATTAACCCTAGCAGGCCAGGTCAAATGTCATTTCTCAACCAGGCGATTTTTACCAGTATTTTACCGTGATCTTCCCCAGAACCAGTGTTGGAAAACTTGACGTTTCCTGGTATAATGTACACCAGGAGATTTTGTACTCCAGGATTGTGACTAGGTGAAATGAAATATGTTGTACTCCATCGTGATGCAACAAGAACAGCTTTTGGAAAAACTAATTTTACTTCTTTGTGTCAGGAAAAAATAAAACCGGAAGGTGCACCAGCTTGAGACTTGCTGCTTCCATCAGGAGCCATGTATTGATATCTGCGAGAGCACAAGTCTTGCACCCACCAGACTAAGACGCCCAATAGGAAGCAGCCAGTGCTGCCACCTAGGTATATGATAAACCACGTTTGGAAATGTGAAAAGTAAAGCGTGGGAATGTTGAATTGAATCGCCCTTGAACAATACCGGGAAATAAGAAACGTGTACCAGAATCGCACCGGTCTTTAGATTAGCAAAGCTCTCACTTCCTATGCCCTACGCAGACCAACTCAAACTTGAACATGACAACCTATCATTGACGGTGAACCGCATTCATTCCCAAGGATGCAACGAACATTCATAGAAAACCGCACGCCAAATCACCTGCCGCAGACGGCCGCCTATCCACGCGCCACCACTGTGTCATGGCAATGCAAATAAGAGAATCACTTGCAATTCAGCGTCGGAAACGTCTCAACTATTCAGCGGCTTGCGCTCGCCTCCCAGCTCAGTTTAGAGGTTGAATATAGCAAAACTCTCCAATTGATTTAATGATTCGCATCCTCGTGACTGATTTGTGAAGAGCATAAACATCCTGCTCGCGCTCATGCCTTGAACAGATTTGTAAACATTTGGGGGAACCTGTATAGAGACGGGTATCACGATTATGAAGGACTTATTTGTACACATCCAGAACCGCCATGTGGTTGGATTTTGGGCCACTTCCTGGTATCCGGAGTACAAAAATGTTACGGGCAGCTGTGGATTTAAGCCAAGTTAAATTTGTCACTTAAGGGTGTTAAGGCTGGTAATTCAGGCTTAAACAATACCCTTTAAGTCGAAAAACATTGCTATAATAGCAAAAAAACTGCTCGGAAACAGCCATCTCACCCCGGCAAAAACACCAGGACGCCAGAGTAACATGAACCCATAACTTTGGGCTGCCAAATTAGGGAAAAGGGTTTATTAGGACAAAAACATCAAATAATTGTAACACAAACTATCATATTTCGCAATGATATCGGTTAAAGCGCATCAAAAGCCATTAATACCTTGCATTATCCGCCGGAATCAGCGGAGTGACTGACTCCGATCCTTTTTGGCCGGCCTGCACGGGCCTGTCAGACATTGTACTTGCGCTGGCTCGGTACATCGGTTAAGAGTGCTGCCTGTCTCTATTGTTCGGGTGGGACGCGCAGGGCCTCGTGTGCTGACCGGGAGTGGGAAGGTGGACGGCATGAATGCTAAGCTGTTCTTAAAACCAATAAGCTGGTGGAGCGTGAGTAGCGTGATCGGGGCGGAGCATGAGTAGGTGGCCGTCCGTGGCATGTTCATTTGCATTTTTCGTGTGTCATTTTTGTCTGGCTGTGCGTATCGTACCCACCCTCCATTTTGGAGGGTGTATAAGCCCGGTGTGTAGCCACCCTTTATTTTGGAGAGTGTATAAGCCCGATGCGTAATTACCCTCCGTTTTGCATGGTGTATACACAGAGTCTTTCGCAAATTGCAAACCAATGTGCATGCACATGTGTTTCATAGTACAGAGTGTGAGACTGTTGTTTCAGTGTGCCATGTTTGATACTGATGTTTTCTTTCATTTAAAGTGCTCTCACATGAGCAATGGGTCTGAACTGAGCTCTTCGAAAACTGCATAGGCTCTGCACCGGAGTTTGTCACATCTGCACATTTCTAGCTATCACAGGGTGTGCCGTTCATGTGCCATTCTCTGAAGGCTCATCCCGCGACACTGCTATTTCGTGAACCGCGCACAGGTGGCAGCACTGGTGCACGCCGGGCCGGCTGCCTGTACACCACGCCGCCAGAGCACCTGTTCCATGGCGGGCCACTCCCGGCCTGGGGCGAGCCTGACGTCGGTCTGCCCCGGGGGACCGATGTCAGATGGCATACCGATGGGTGGCCGCCCATCGTCCGGGGAAACCAATGTCATCGCGTCATGCCGCAAGAGGGCCTTTCGTCGTATGACGGTGGCCAAGCGGTCCACTTCCAGTGGCAGGCAACACTACCGCAAGGATCGCTAGCTCTGACACTGCATTGATGAATGAATGCATGAAGTCTGCACTGAACATTGCACTAATAGATCCGTACAAAAATATGTAAAATCTTGGCGACACAACAATTTTGTTGTATTATTATCAATAAGTAATATGACATGCTATCATTTTTATTAATAATTCTTATGATAAGCTACTTGAAGCGATGTATCGTAAAATTTAGTTGAAGCATAGTAGCCACGCTAAATTGCTGTTTTGTCAGTTGTTTATGATGGCGAGTGATTTGATCTCGGGACATTAAACACCATCACCGATAATGTCCGTCTCCGAAGAAAATAAACAGGTTGGAGTGATTAGCTATAATCGTGCGCTTGGTGAAGGCGAAATGTGTTAACTTGCAGCTAATGTAAGCAGTTCAGTCTCATAAAATTAACAATTGAAGTCCAAATGAGTTTCCATTGCTGGCAAGATAGATACTACGCAACGGTAAGGCTTGTGCCACCCAATCCAGAGGGATTTTGGTCACTAGAGGATGACGTGCATCGAACTTCGACGTTTGGGTTCGTAGATGGATTATGTGAAAACGAGATCGGTTATCTAAAATATACACACCACCTTTGGTCGCATGAGATAATTATGACTACTTCAATCATTTGCATTCACATCGCGTATATTCTTGACAGCACCCCTTCTATCCTGTCATACCTAGACCGACAGCAATACAATAATACGCACACATTTTATGCAAATCGATACACTGCTGCGAAGCCTGCATGGGCCGAACACACTACACATGCAGACTGGGTGCAAGCTGGTGACCCTACGACAGCCCATACAAAAGAGGAGCTATCAGTTCCATATTAGCTCAGCGTCGCATGTTTCGCCAGTTGTCACCAATAACTCACGACTTACCCTTTAAGTGTAAGAAGCCTCCGTGGAAAGCCCAGTACATGGTGCAGTGTAGGTTATGTCTTATCTGTAATTGGCCATACAAACAAACGTGACACAAGTATTCACAGTTAAGCTGGCAAGGATGAACGCGAACCGAGGATCGGTGGAAAGACCGGCACGCCCGCCATGTTTTCAACAGGTCATGCATAAAATACGGCCGTACTTGCCATCAGCATACAGTAGTCCGCCTCGCTCCACAACACGAGGTGAGTGTCTGGAGCTGTGCTGCTACCCGGCCTGGGCTGCCCATACCAATTCGTGTAACTGGAATAAACAGGAAATTGTAAGACAGTGATTTTTTCAGCATCCGGTGTGTTAAATCTTCCACCTCTTTTTCTTGTTTGATTCTGAGTTAGCGATAACATTATCCTTGAAAAATCATTACGACAGTGATTGCAATCGGATAGCCCATGAGTAAAGTTCAAAGTTTCACCCGTCTATCTCAGCGTTTTCAACTCATCTCCGCTGATGGTAATGTTTGCCGATTGCTGTAGCAGATACGACTGACCTGCCCCCGTCCAGCTGACGCCTCGCCTGTCCCGCCCCTCAGGTCACAGCAGTCACCAGCACTGGCGCCCGTGCGGGGGCGAGTCTTCGCTGGAGTGTTCTTCAAACGGGCGTCAAGTGTACAAAAATTTATATTTTATAGCTCAATCCCATAGAAATCCAAATCCAATTCCACAGAATCGTCAGCCGAAATGTAGAAATCGTGCAACAAAATAGTAAAGAGACCTTTCCGTGCAGGTGATAATTTGTATAACTGGCAAATAACATGCGACGCAACACCTCAGGGTCTCCTGTCCAGCCCTGTTCCACCCCTCAATGTGTAACGCACCTGTCTTCTGTTTGCAGGGCTCCGCCTCGGGCGGCGGCAGCAGTACTAACGCGGGACATGCCAGCAAGGCCCAGTTCAGTGGTATCCTTGGCCAAAGTTCGACCTCCAACGCTGGAGCTGCCTCCCAACAGAGCGGTGGGGGAGGCTACTACTGAACAGCTGGCGATCACAGCCGATATCGGAGTGGAGACGGCGCTCCTAACCAGCGACCAATCAAGACCAGGTTCATAGCGGTGCAGGATGCTGTTAAAGATAAGCGGATTAATTGTGAACACCATCCTGCCGTGGATACCACATATCATGTATCATATCATACCACATCTGAACATGCTTGAATTTCCTGTCAATGTGGCATGATATCGGACAACTGAGTAAAGCAAACCAGACGACGGGAATGGCGATGTCTGAAGTACGCTGACTTGACCGGGTTTGCGACGCCCCCGTGGCACTGGGTCAGCGGCGTCCAGTATCAAGTCTCGCGATACGAATAATGATGGGTTGTGCCAAACGTTCCGTAGAAAGCTGTACGTGTGCCAAGGGGTTTGAAACAAGCTTGCTTTTTGGGAAGATTTTAGGACATGTATGCCAATAAGAGCCAAAACTTGGTTCTCTCTCAAGAAAGAGCAGACCATTTTAGGGTTCCTTTTAGGCTTCATTTTAGTTCTGAAAGGTCATTTTAGGCCTAAAAGAAACGGGTCTCCGCCTTTAGCCCAAGACCCTTTCTTTCCCTGGAGTGCTCGTGACGTCATTTAGGTTTTTGCCATGCTTAGCGGATATTCGTCCTGCTATACACCACCTTTATCTAGCACCCGTCAGCTAGGCACCTATCTATCTCAAAATATACCGGTTTCTTCAACAATGCCCCATTGCATGCGTCAAATATCGAACAACCTTTGGTTTCAATCTGCCATCATATAAATGGAGCACCGTCTGCGAAACCCCAGAAATTGAGGGCTGTTCAAGCTCCCGGGCCACACTGATAACAGTCTGTCAAGAGCATTCAGTATTTTCTGACTCCTTTACATACATCATTACCTTCACGTACTTCACTTCACTTACCAGGGAGAGCGCGCTATCCGCGACTTTTGCATATTTCGCTGCTAAGCAGACGTGTTCATCACTGATAGTTTTTGCTTTACTAACGGATACTTAGGTTATTAACTCTAACACTCTAACCATGTTCCACCTGAGGCATACGTACAACCAATGTACGGAGCGATTCGGTACTATATTTCCAGCTGTGTACCCCTGCCTATGACGTCACGTCTTGAAATGACGTAACCGGTGACCAGATTACGGTGCGATTACAGCTCGCGTAGGAAGCCGTTTCCATTGAAGCGGTGGTCAACATTCCGCTGATGACAGGAATTCCTGGTCTGCAAACTCCTTGCAACAGACCGCCGAGCCGCCGAGCTCCGACCATGAACATAGACCGCAGAGCCGCCCGATGTGGTAAAACAGATGGGATAGTTTGACAGCAGCGAGGGATCGTCTCCTATTTACATCCGTAAAAACCACCGGCTCACCCAGCGTTAACCACGACCATGATTTGCACTCTGCAGCCGCCACCAAGCTCCGGCCGTGGATATTGCCAGTGTCGAGGGTGGGAAAGGCCTGGTTTAGGGCTAGGCCCACCAAAACTAAGAGAGCTAGACACACCAAATTCATAGATTGGTTAGGTCGATATGTGAGCATCTGGGGTTACTAGGTCACGACCTTCGGGTCAAGCACTATTCTTTTCTGAGCACACGGTCTCTGGTTTTGGCTTAATTTGGGTGATATTTTTACCTTAAGCATGTCAAGGTTACTCAAATCCTAGGGGTTACCTCTATGTTTTATTTTGATAAACGTCAGGAGTTATACGCTAGGTGGTACTTTGCTAAAGCAAAACGCTGACCCGGGTCATTTAAAGTTAGTTAAACACTATATTACCAGAGGTCCATGAAGCATGCCGGTAAAATGACATGGAGCATGTCATCTTAGATTGGATTGTTTCATTGACTGCGAAGCCATCTCAGAGTTGCATAGCTTCGTCCAACTCTCCGTCGCCGCATGAGATTGAACGATTCCCTAGAAGCGCCCTTCGCTGGCGGCCACGACGGGGCTTGCACCTGCCATTCGTTAGCAGCCTTATAAGGTATATCTCATTTTTTACATAAAAAGATAAGCTATTCAATCTTCTAAGGCTACGCAAATTTGGGCGTCGTTACGTTGTGCTTTAAAAAATCACTTTGGAAAAACCTTCGCGGGGTTAAATTACACCCACTCGACCGCGTGTTTATGTAGCAGCGTCGTTCTTGCCGGCCGCTAAAAGGCGATTCATCGGTTGCCGCTCGCCGCACGCGCAGGCCGCAGATCGCCGTGAAGTGTTCCAGCAAGCCGTCTCTTCTCGGAAACCAGAAATTATAAAGATAAGTTTTCGGTACAAAAGCATGTGCTATAACCCTCAGACACTGCTGGAAACCTGGGTGTGATTACACGCTATGCTGGAACAAAATCACCAAGATGAACTTAACAAACTTGCTGTCCTTCGCTTGCCCACCGCCGGGCGAATGTCAACAAAGTGGGGAAAATTCGCTCCCCCTTCTCCCCACTACTGCACGTGCCAAGACACGCTGCACTCTTGATCTGATGTGCACTCATCGAAAGTTTCATGCATTCTGCATTAGTTCCCCCACACTCGCATTTCTAGCCATCACAGAGCGTGCCGCTTATGCGCCATACTTTGAAGGCTCGACCCACGACTCCGTTATTTCGTGAACCGCGCACAGGTGGCAGCACTGGTGCACGCCGGGCCGGCTGCCCGTACAACACGTCAGAGCACCTGTTCCATGGCGGGTCACTCCCGGCCTGGGGCGAGCCTAACGCACAGACTTGCAGCCGTCTTCAAACTGATGCAACAGCAACAGGTCAGCAGGTCAGCAGCAGCCCGGCAGGATCCTGCCGGCTGCGCCATGTTGTGCCTTCGAGGGACAGCAGCCCTGCAGAGATGTGTCTTCAGAGTCGATGAGGGCATCTCCCCCTTGCAGTTAGGCACGCACGCAACACAACCTCGCTCACCGGTCCCTGGCCGATAGGAGAGTTTCACCGGGCCCTGGTTCCCCTGGCGCGGTTGTTCGACCGATGACGGGCCTCACGGCGCCGGGCAGCGGCCCGGCGGCCCGGCGACTGTCGGCGCGTCCCGACAGGCCAGCCGGGCAGGACCACGTCACACAGAACCTACACAAACGGCAAAAGCCGGAGGTGTTCGTGCCATTTGTTTGTGCTAAATGTATCTCTCATTTCATCATTGGTTTTCAAAAGAGAAGACACCATCGTGTAGCGTGGTGCTGTTCATTACGTCCCATCAAACCAACAAGAAAGATTAGCGGTCATGCCGATTGCCGTTGGTGGAGCCACTCCTGGTCACGTGACACATCCCGGCCACGTGACAGGATCGGTATGACATAGTCCGTGATTTATTGCATTCGAAGTCGGTAGCCAGACTGGCTTAGGGCTAAAGGCCATTTGGGCTGCCTTTTTGTTGACTATGAGCAGGCTAGCACAGTTTATCTCCATGCCGTGCACGGTATCGTGCGGTATAGTGGCGTGCACGTGGAAGTTTCTTTCCCCACTTCTGCTTCCACGAGAATCCCGTTCTGACCGGGGGATTCCGGCTGCTGAGAATCTGTTTCTTCACTCCGTCTATCTCTCGATTCGCCTCAACAGGCGGCCTATTTCTCACCCAAAATTTTGACTAGTTTGGGAGGAAATTACGTGGAAGTGAAGCAATAAGGATGGATGCTCTTTTGATCAGCCGCTGGTACAATGTTTTTAGACCGATGTTTGTGCAGTCGATCTTGTGTAGCAAGGGTTTGCGGGGGAGCACAGTAACCCCCAAATAATTTGCTTTCAGAGTAACCTACAAACGACCCGACGCAGCCTTTTCAAATTTAATTTAGCTGCTGGAAACTATGGAGCCGATTTTTGTGTGCATCAATCAAATGTACCTCGCCAGGCGGCTGATCTATTACACGTCAAATTCAGGCCATGGCTGTCAGTGAGTGTAATTTCTAGGGTATGGTGCAACATGATGGGACAACGTATTGGTAGACAAAGTCATACAATTTTGAAATGTTTTTTTTTAGACAATTGGTCTATTGCAAATACAATCTATCGCTTTTACCTTGTAAGTGGTATGAAGGTCAGATCAAGGTGAAAGCCAAACCGCCTGATTTCTGGAAATTTGTCTAAAGAGCCATCGTTTACGCTCATTTATAATTCCTGGAACGCAACGACGTGAAAATTTTTTTACGGCATTGACGTGAAGATCAAAGGAGATGATTGACCCAAAATGAACTCGGTCAGCTTCTTGCTTTGAAAAGTGTTTCACCTGGAGTAGTACTTGACACCTATCGTAAATTCAAATTAAAAAACAATCCCGAAGTTTTTTGTCAATTCTGCGCCCTTAAGGTCAAATAAGGTCACTGATCTCTTATGAACGCCGTGGATATTTTACTTTAAAGTGGTATCTAGGATAAGGCTGATTGTTTGAGTTGGCCTGAGGACACGCAGGACACCGACTTGTAGGTTGACCTTGTTAGACCTCATTTTACACGAAGACCACAATCTGGGGACCTGGAAAGTTTGAAAACAGTTCGTTTTTCATAGACCTCCAACTACTCTGATAACTTGCAATTTCTAGCTATTTGATTATTCTGCATCTTAGATTCAAGGCGGCAAAATTTCGCATCCCGCGGTCGCCCTCCCCCCGCACTTAAAGACGTGGTGCGTTTAACCCCCTCCCCGAGTGTGTGTTAATGGATCCTGTATGCAGTTTGCACGTGACTTTTTTCCAAAAACGCGAAAATCATGGATGTAGGAATAGACAGAAAAGAAGAGACATTTTAAAGATGCGGGAGTAGAGTTTGTAAGCACATTTTTTCATAAGTTACCAACAATTAGCAAATTGTGTGCGCAAAGCAGATATTTAGAGATGTATATGTAGAAATATCGATGAAATCATGAGGGCGAAGAGGATCTGGTAACAGCGCGACAAGTTTGGGGTACCTCCGCATAATGACATGTTTTGATGTTTCTAATTTTGACTTGCGGTGCAAGTCTTATGCAGTGGAATATCCTAAAAGTGTGTATTTCAGTTTGTATTATGGGCAGGCACGGAAATACGTGGTGAGGGTGCCGGTAGCATGGTGGTTAACGCGCCTGCGTTGACCACTGCAAATCTGGGAAACCGGAGGTACGGGGTTCGATTCTCCGCGGTGCCCGCCATTCCTGCCAGGGTGAAAGGCAGGCGACGCCATATAGCCTCAGCAGCTGAGTGCGTCGTAAGGCCCCAGGAACAACAACAACAACAACGGGAATGCCTGCTGACTGTCCTGCGTCTCCTCGGATGCTCCCTCACTGTCACATAGGCGTGTTATGAAATGACATCTCCCGCACGAACGTTGCAACAGATGTGCACTTAGCATACTGCGGGACCCTCCTAGGGAGCAGCGGAGCGCCCATGACCAAAGCGTGTGCGTTTAACATTCTCGCTTTTTTGGATAGCCACTAGCACTGAAAATTTTTGAGATTTGGAATACCCGCACCCGCCCCGCGTCTAGATTTAAGAACCGGCACCAGCCCGCAAGGCAATTTGCCTACCCAAAAGCCGCATGGACCCGCCAGCTTTTTCATTTAAGTTACACATGCTTAACGTTATGATGTTATCTGTGCCAAAACAAGAAAGTGTGGTAAGCCTACGGGCACAGTCATGTCTTTAATAGTGTTTTGTCATGGGTGTCATCAAGACACTCCATTATTCATTCCAGGTACACATACTTGATTTTATCACATCAATATCACCACAAGGATCTATAAATATCGAAACAGTTCTTCCTTCATCTGCCTGTTATAAACAAACGCTGAATAAAGTTGATGCATTTTATTCATTTGAAGATCTGGAACTACGGCTGATGTTTAAGACTGGTGAAGAACTAACACGTGCAATCCCCTCTGTCCCAGGTAGAAATGATCTTAGTCGAGCACCAAAGATTATTTGTTTCTGCAAAAAGATCTCCAAAAGAAGCAAGCAATCCCAAGCAAGCAAAGAGTCAAATAACTGCATCCAACAGCCGGATGGAAAAGCCACGACTGAACTTACATTTATGCGTGTTCATAGAATGACTTTTCAACCAGCGAACATACGCAGGCATGCCTTTTGTAAAAATTCCATTGAAAGCGCAAAGGTAGAACATACTTTAAACCGGCCAGGCTATCAATACCACAAAGAACCGTTGCCACACACATTACAAAATCAATAGCCTCGCCCATAAACCCATTTCGTGGAAAGAACTCGAGAACCGCATTGTCCGTGACCAACAGACACCACAGCCACAATTTTTCCAGTTGTGGGGACTACTGTGGGTATCTGAATTAAAAAAAGGAATTATGCCTGGCAAAAAACCACGATGAACATCTCTCTCAGCGTCTTTACGGTATTATACGTACCAAGGTAATGCTACGGCAATGAGGTCGACATCTAACTAATTTTATCAAAAGACCGGACTGCAATATTTGTTTGATGATTTGGTCCACCAGACTGGTGCAACAGCAGATTTGGAAATTATTCGTCAACACCTTGAACTGGGCCCACCATGCTGCTACGTTAGGCGTGGGGATTTTCACATATTTGTCCTCGTACTTGATGTACTTAAAATAGGTCTTGAACTCCTGTTGTTTCGGCATTGTGTGTTCGCCCTTTTTAAGCCACGATCGGGCTTCCAATAAACCAAATGTCGACGTTTCAATGTACGCACACAGTCACTGGTGAACAAGGTTAAGCAAAACAACGACATTTAAAAACTAAGGCACGTGAATACGGAAAACGCTCCAGATTAGACCAGCGGGCACCAGTGTTCACCACGACAAATAAGGAACTGGTTCCAAGCTTGCATTGCCTAAACAGCGTGGCTTAAACCAGATCCCAAAGGACACTTGCATATTCGTCCTCGACGAGGATTGCCAATTACCCGTGATTCAGTAATCTCGAGATCCGCGTTGTGTATGGTTGTTGCTCAATTATATTTCAAAATATAAATTGCTCACGCTTTGCTCCATCGCTGCGTGTCGGTCTACTGTGGTCTCTTCGTGAACATGCATCTCCAAAGTGTTGAAGAGAGGAGGTGTTCAAGGTGCTCATAATCAACCATTACTGTCAAATATGTTGCAACTTGGTCGGTGACGATACCTCCGTGTGAAGCGATTGACTTACAATGTTGCACAGGTGCTCATCATGTGCAACCCGTCTGCAATTAGTTAAGAGCCGTTTCGACCAGAAATAACCATTTCCAGAAGTATAGTGTGAAGGTCAGGGAATAATTGTCCTACAAAACTATGCTACCCGCGCGGGGGTTCTTAGCAGGCTTTTATAACGCACAGGGGGGCCCATTCACACTCCGTCCCTGGTGGCTAAGCTGGTTAGAACGTTGGCTTGCGATTCCGATCCACCCACCCGTGGCGGGGAGGGTTTCAGTCGCATTAGGCGCTCGCTATTTGTCCTTGACAGATATTTCATGCTGCCGGTGGCAGCGATCGCGCTAGAGGTCACTGGACGTCAGAAGGAGCATGAAGCCTGCCTCGAATAAACACGGCGTCATGACGATATCAGATGGATCGAGAAAGAAGAAAGAGGGGCTAGAGCCATCCCAGAGCCAGCGCTCACGTCTTGCGGTCACCCTTGCCTTGTTTACCCGGATGACAACAGGGTCGCGTGTTCACGCGGTTACCGACAGATGATGGTAGGCCGGATTGCTATGTGGCGCCGCCGTGTCGGTTTTTCCCGCGATCGTCTACCGCAGAGCCGGCCCCGTGCCCTTTCCGAGCGAAGGGCGAACCGTATGACACCAGGCACTCCGGTCTCGCGGAGATGCTGGCGACTCGCCATCCCATCACCAGTGCTGCCACCTATGCGCCGGTCACGGCGTGCGGTGGCGTCGGCTGAACCCAGAACGATTTCACAGAAGCGATATGTCCTTCAATACCAAAACATGTAGTGATCTCAGGACCATCGGTAAGGTGAGCCAATGTGGCCATCGGCTTACGGTCAATATTGAAACCTAACTTCTAATGACTATTTAAACTGACTATGTGCACAAACTCGCCCGACTCTCAACGGCCAGATGACGTCATTGCAGTGAAGCAAACCATTGCAGTCCACATTCCATGCCTGAGAGACAACACCCCGCTATGTCATAATTCTACCACTTTTAGGCTGCTAGGTTTCTAGGCCAGTCAGCAAACGCTTGCAGTGTTATTCTCTGTTCACCGCACTCATATTCGCCGTCATAACTGCAGTCAAGCTGATGCGAATGCACGTGAAAAGAAGATTAGTGGAAAGGCCCCGGACGCCTACCGTATCTTCATCACGAGTACTGTATAAAACCCAGTCGTGTTTTCCACTAGCTACCAGTTCTCTCTCCATCTCCACAACACAAGATAAGCGTCTGGAGCAGTGCGGCTCTGCCTGGCCTCGACTTTTTGTACCATACTGAGTAGCTGAGGTAAGCAGTAAGGTGATGAAGTGTAGGTCTAAGACAGTTTGGTTTCAGCATCATCTGGCATCTAAATTTTGCTACCTTTTTTGACAGGACTTTTTCATTAATCTTGATTTGTGACGGATTTCAGAAAGGCAAGGTAAACATTTTGGTGGTACGTTTCAGTAGTGCAAAGCAGTCATAAAAAGCAAAGCAAAGGTAAGCTTTGTTATATCTCTGTCGTAGAGGAAAACAAATCCATTATCCTTCGCTACATGTGAGGTTCCTGCGCGTACAGTTCACAAGTCAGCTGTAACCCAGGGCCACACATTGCCAAGCCTGGAGGATGATATGGGTGGGGACCACTAGATCGCCCTGAAAGATGACCAAAATGATATCGCGTGCTAATGCTACCGGCAGCCATTAGTATTTGTTTGTGTGTAGGACACAAATAGCACGCGTCCCCAACTTATCCAAATACTAAGTCGATTGTGACCTTTTGTATGTAAATAAAACCTCACATGAGACTTGCATGACTTCTCTGACATGTGCGAAAGTCAACGACTTTATTAACTTGAGGTCCCAAAATTAATACGGCAACGTTGAATATGTTTTTTCCAAATATCAGTCAACCTAAATCGCAAAGTGAGGGGAATACGCCATTTTAATGGTAAAGGTCAATGAAAGCCTCTGATAATAAAGCTACAAAAAGGTGACACATTTCACACAGACCAATAACGCCATTACACCCACACGGGACCTTTCAGGCAGTCAGACAAAGGGGGTAGAGACTTACAATATTTTTCTTACTTCGTCAGTCATTGAGCAACACAGCTATGGCTCTTGTATTTGGGATATTACAGGTATTAATATGAGGTATATTACATTTTACATAAATTTCTTCTTGTTTTTTGATCTGACAACAAACTTCAACCATGTACCTGAAACTGAACAGGCAGCGCTAAACTGTCAGTACAAGTTCCTTACTGTCATTTATGAGCCACTGAATTGTGACGGGTTTTTATAACTTGCATAGAAAACAATCCTGCATTGAAGGTCTGAGAAGCAAGCTTACAGCATATGCATCTCTCCTCGTCCACAGTCTGGGGAGTAAAATATTTAAAAACTACGCCCAATCACCCGTTGTATCGATTTCCAAACATGAATGCATTCACTCGTTATTTCCACCTTTTCGTTCTTCGCTTCATTTTTTTTTTCGTTTGCCACCTGTGTGTTCACTAAACCAATGTGAACATAGATGCTTTTGGTCTTAACGTCTGGATCCATCACATAATGATAATAATGCTTTCGCCCATTACTGTCACAAGACGACTGACTTGCCCGTCCAGCTGACGTCTCGCCCGTCCCTGCCCCTCAGATTACCATGAAACGGTTCGTCATCCCGCTGAGCGTCGTCTGCGCCGTCAGCTGCAGCACAGGCTACGGCAACAGCACCGGTTTTCGGCAGCGACAGCGGCTTCGACAGCGGTGGGATGAGGTGGCGCGGCGGAGGGGGGCGGCGGTAGTATTGGTGGTGGTGGTGGTGGTGGCGGCGGCGGCGGCGGTATCGACAGTGGGGGCGGAGGTGGAGGTGGAGGTGGAGGTGGAGGTGCACTATCGGAGGGGCGTGCTGCGGAGGTGGACCCCTGGGAGGAGAAGCTTAAGTGGTGTACCTATGGAGGAGGAGGCTTCGTATGCAAACCTTTTGGAGGAGAAACTTCGGAGTAGGAGGAGGCTCGTAGGGAGACCTTTTGGAGGAGGAGGCTTCGTAGGTTAACCTGTTGGAGGAGGATTTGTGGGAAGTGGACAGATTAGAGAGAGCACTTCCAGAGGCGGAAGCCACGGAAGTGGGATCGTCGGTGCAGGCCCTGATCTCGTGGGCGGAGGAAGTCTCCCCGGAGGCGGAAGCCACGGAAGTGGGATCGTCGGTGGAGGCACTGATCTCGTGGGCGGAGGAAGTCTCCTCGGGGGCGGATCCCACGGTGGCGTGGGCGGCTCCGGCGGAGGTGTGTTCGGCGGCTCCTTGCTGGGTGGAACGGGGACCCATCGATCATCAGTTTCGGAGGCTTCGGAATACCCGGCACGGCCACGGGATCTGCCGCCGGCAACGTCGTCTCGGGTGAAACGATAGGCCCGGGTGGGCGTAACTTCAATCACTAGTACAAGTGCCAAGGCGGAGGTGAGTCTTCGCTGAGCGTGATTGTAAACACTTGTGCTTTGTGTTCTAAACCCACAGCAGGCAATACGCCAATAGCGGAAAATGTAACAATGCTGTAGGAAAATAGCAGGCACACAAGCCGTTCTTCGTTGTCTATACTTCTCAGTCGAAAAGGTCTTATGTCTTGTAGAACTTCGTAAATGCGATGACTCCGAGTGACCTACTCTGTCCCGTCCCATCACTCAGTGTCTAACGGTCGCGTCCTCTTTTGGCAGGGCTCCGTCTTCGGCGGCGGCAGGCAGCTTCAACGCGGGGGAAGGCCAGCAGTGCCAAGGGCAGTGGCCTCCTGGGACAGTTCTCGACCCTCTGACACTGGAGCTCTCTCCGTTCAGAGCGGCGGCGGAGGATACTACTAAACTTCTAGGGGCATTAAAAGCCGGACTGGTACAACAAATAACACAAGAAACCGTCAATATTGAAAATGAATTCTGCCGGAGTTAGAATCATGTCTCGGCATGCTCCAACGTTTACTGAATGGATTGTTTATTTCTTATTTCTGACAAATACAAACTGTATGACGACAGCGGTGTTTTTGAAAAGCCTGCAGCCTGTTGTCTTAAGAACGTCTTTTTCACTGGCTTTCGGAGCAAGGGCAGGTTTGCCGAACAACTTTCAGGCCTCGAATGTAATAATCATCACTCGTGCCAAGCCTGTGCATTTTGTTGCAGAAAATACTTTATCCGCGTTCAGTGCGTTAGCTTGAGTTCTTGTTCTAGCTGGAATATCAGAAACTGAGTATAGCCGAAAACAAAACATTGGGTTTGAAATCCTACGACTGTAAATGTTTATATTATCCATCTCACTTCTCCATAGAAAATGGCTTGTGCTGCTTTGACACGTAGTGCTCGCTGCCTATCTCAGAATTGGCGTGTGTCTTGAACCAAACGTGGGAAATGTATTCCAGTGCAAATCATTTTACACTTCACCTTCATGTCATATGTCAGCTCGCTAAATGTGGTCTGCTATCTCTCATATGACGACTTTACGCGATATAGGTAACAATTTGCGATAGGTAACAATTCGCGATAGGTAACAATTTGCGATAGGCAACAATTCGCGATAGGTAACAATTGCGATAGGACAATTTGCGATAGGTAACAATTGCGATAGTAACAATCGCGATAGGTAACAATTTGCGATAGGCAACAATTCGCGATAGGTAACAATTTGCGATAGGCAACAATTTGCGATAGGTAACAATTTGCGATAGGTAACAATTTGCAAAACGAGAGGCATGCAGCGGGTCAGGCTGATTAGATCGGGTCTTCATGCGGCATCTTCTGTTTACAAAATGATTGTCTTTCGTACGTTCCTCAAGTAAAAATATTCCGTAACATTACGTCCCCGGCAGGCAAACTATTGTTGCAGAGCGATTTCGATCTTGTGGTAGTGTGGTCGGTCAGGTGGGTGCGGACCCTCACCTCTGTAAAAATGTCACACGCTTACATTGACCCTCAGGTGTGCTCCTTTCAAAAACTAGTTATTATATCGATATAACTAAGCCAGAACATGTGTTCAAGCGCAGAGACCTTGGGTAACGCTGCATACCAAACTAAACTTCAGGCACATGTCTCTGACATAGCCCATGGGACAATCGAGCACTTGATCTTCTTATTTTGTCCTTCCATGTCAGTACCAGCTGGTCAAAATTCAACCGAGGAGCAGTACTAGCTGCGCATTTTGCAAACGTGCGGTCGGTTTAGAATATTACAGCGTGGTCTGGACAGCAGCGGCCAACCTTCACGCAGTGCAAGTCGATCGAATGCAACACAAGTTTTTTGTGGTTACTTACACCTTCTCCGGGCAAACAGCTTCACTTTTATGTCAGCCTTCTGCTTCATTCTAAAACCCTATCCTTAGCAGCACGAGCATTGCAGCCCGGTTTACTCTTTCAAAGAAACATCGTCCAAGGTAAACTGGACTCTCAAATCTTGTTAGGTTGTTTGCCGTTGCTTGTGCCGCCTTGATCGTCCCGCACCCGAACTCTGTTCGTTTTACTATGTACTCTTGTGCAAACGATAAAGACCGGTCGGTTTTGCAGACTGTCAAGCAACGATAATGCTTTCTTAGTGACCAACACCAACGCGGACATCTGTTGTGAAAGCTTTGGTACCTTCAGTAGGTACAACGATTTAAAGATGAGCAGAGGCCAATGGTAACTCCATGCATTATTAAAAGTAGGGCCAAATTTAGCTTCACTTCATGGTAGTGAAATACGGTAGAAAGCATGCGCTTGCAGATATTTTTTTCCGTTCCGGGGTTGCTTGGCGGAAAGTAAAGATATAACTGTTTTGGAGGAAAAATGTTATATCTAACATTCTTACAGTTGACAGTTTCTCGCTCTCATAATGTTTCTCTCATCGACAGACGGTAGAATGTGAACACAGCAATGCATATCATAACAGCTACGAGTTTTTGAACAGGCAGCACACAGCAGATCACCGGGTCACGCCACATCTCCCGACGGTTCTAAGCTGATTGAGCACAAACTCGCTTAACTCCTAACGACCAGATGACGTCATTGTAGCTGTGCAGACTATTGCACTGCGCATACTATGTCTAAGAGATAACACCCCGTCATGTCCTAATTTTACAACATCTAGGTGGTCAGGGAGTCAGACCACTCGGTTTTATCTTTTTCTTTACTCTCTTTTTAACCACACAACTTTACTTTTTACTTGCCAACGCATGTTTGATAAGTACGTGTGAATCGCTGTAGTTGCCGTATGGACTGTACATAATATACGTGGTGCCATGGTGACATATTTGGACTTTACCACAGCTTGTGTCAAAAAGGCAACTCACCTGTGCAATCTTAGCTCAGTGCTGCATGATTGGGGAGACAGCGCTGCGGCTCTTCTTACATGCTCTAAGTGCAGAACCCCTACGTGGAAATTCCAGCCTCAGCAAACGTTGCAGCGTCATTTCTCTGTCCGCCAAACTTGTATTCGCTGCCAAAACATCATTCAAGCTGGAACGGATGCACGTGAAAAGAAGATTAGTGGAGAGGTCCGCTCACACGCCATATCTTCAGTAGGAGTCTGCATAAAACCAGCCGCGTTCTCCACTAGCTACCAGTTTTCCTTCCATCTCCACAACACAGGTTAAGCGTTTGGGACAGTGTGGCTCTGCCCGGCCTGAACTGCCTGTACCATAATCAGTACCTGAGATATGCAGTGAGGTGATAAAGCATAGGCTTGACATAGGTTGGTTTCAGCAGCATGCGGCATACAAATTTTGTCACCTTTTCGGCACACGTTTTTCTGACCCTCGATTTTGTGACAGGCCTCAAAGTGGTAAGTTAAGCATTTTGGCAGTACATTTTAATCTTATAAAACGAAGTTATGAAAAGCAAAGCAAAGAAAAGTGTTGTTACATATATGTCGAAGAGAAAACAAATCCATCATCAGCAGCTACACATGAGGCTCCTACGCATACAGTTCACAAGTCCTCGGTATCCCAGGGCCACGCATTGCCCAGCCCGGAACATAACACGCTTGGAGATCACTAAATCTTTCTGCAAGATGAACAGAACGATATACATCTGTATGCAGATATATATAT
>NW_023596660.1:0-45347 GCF_011947565.3 Pollicipes pollicipes | reverse complement strand
GGCATAATATCTAGGTATAAAGACCTCACATTAGGAGTCGCTGAGTGCGTTTCATTATTTTGTCGTGGCCATCGAAAAAAATCTGTCAAAAACATTGTTGGCACAAAGCTTTGCGTGAAAGTATACATATTTGTCGCCGACCGTATCCATCAAGTCGGCACGTTTTATCGACCCTCTCTTGTTGGAGAAATAGGACTGGCCGTAACAGGAAACCGTGAATGGTAATAAGTTTGATGTTGCGAGGTCAATGATCAACGGAAACATGCCAGGTAAAATACCATTCTTTTCAAAACATCTGTCTAATTCAAGTTCACAAGTCAGTAGACACATATTAATGAAACGCAAGACAGCGTACAAACATATCTATCCTTTCATTTGAAGTATGTAGCATTGTGTTCTTTAAACAAGTGTCAAAAACGGATGCCAGGGCCACCTTGATGTAGCGGCGTCGTCCCGCCGACCAACCGCCCATCGCTCCCGCTCCTGCTGACGGCGAAATCATAGCTTGCCAAACACCGAACGCGACGGCTGTAGATCGTCGTGATGTGTTCCAAACAAGGCGTCTGAATTCGAAACCAGAAATGCAAGAGACGCATTTTATGTGAAGGCATGTGCAATGAATGGCCGCATGCTACTGAATGCAGGACTACAATTACACGATACGACAAACGATATCACAAAAACGTAAGTGACCTTCGAGTCTCTCCTCAGCGCAGGTGTCCAACAAAAGAAGAAACTTGGCCCACTCTCGAAGTAAGTGAGCTAACTCAATTGTGCCTTTTACGGTGGTTCATCGCCCCAATGGGGCAATGAGTCAGCATTTTGCCCCATTCTTCCGACAACCCTCACCAAGACTCTGCCTGAGTAATTGGTCTGAACTGAGCTCTTCGAATACTTCATAGGTTCTGCACCGGAGTTTGTCCCACCTTCACATTTCCGGCTATCGCAGGGCGTGCCGCTCATGTGGCATTCTCTGAAGGCTCTACCAGCGACACCGTTACTTCATGAACCGCACACAGGTAGCAGCACTGGTGCACGCCGGGCCGGCTGCCCGCGCGCCACGACGTCTGAGCACCTGCTCCATGGCGGGCACCTCCCGGCCTGGGGCGAGCCTGACGTCGGTCTGCCCCGGGGGGGGGGGGGGCGATGTCAGATGGCATACCGATGGGTGGCCGCCCATCGTCCGGGGAAACCGATGTCGTCGCGTCATTCTGCGAGAGGGCCTTCCGTCGTATGACGGTGGCCAAGCGGTCCACTTCCAGTGGCAGGCAACACTGCCGCAAGGATCGCTAGCTCTGACACTGCGTTGCGAAAGAAATACGTGAGGCTTACAGTCAGTTATCAAGATAATAGTTCAGTCATTGCTACTTGACGATGCCTCGGTAGCAATGTGTTAACCTCAAGCCGACGCGAACATGTCCGGCTGATTAGCCCTGCAATTCAAATCCTGATGAGTTGTCACTGTGGATAAGATAGACGATACACAGTGGGTTGGTAATTCCGCAGAGTCCATCGGTATTAAGTTTAGTGGGGGAATACCATACTATACTTATAATAGCTTCGACCTTTGGGTTCGCGAATGACCAACGTAAACACCAAAGTAACACTATACTCCAGCTGCGGTAGCATGAGGTAATTCACGTATACCAACCATTTCAAATCAGATGTCACGGATGGAGGCAGCATCACCTTCATTCTAACATGTGTAGACCGTTACTTGTCCAGACCACACTTGACAGAAATCGATGGATTGCTACAGTTTCCGCACGTCTAAATATACTACCTGTGCTGGCGTGGTGACAGCCTTGGAACTTCCTGAGGGCGCCTTCTGAAAGAAGAACCATCACCTCCATATTAGCTCAGTGTCGCATGATTCGACAGGCGTCCACCTCAAATCACCATTCATTTTGTGATGTAAGGCGCCCCCATGGAAAGCCCCGCTCCAGCACAGTGCTGCAGGGTTGGTTGTCGATTTTCCGGACTTGGCTTCGCAAACGTCACATAGTTCTTCACAGTTAGACTTGCAAGGATGATCGCGAACAGAGGATCGGTGGAAAGACCGGCACGCCCGCCATATCTGCAGCAGGTAATGTATAAAATACAGCCGTGCTTGCCATCAGCATACAGTCGTCCGCCTCGCTCCACAACACAAGGTGAGTGTTTAGAGTTGTTCTGCTACCCGGCCTGGACTGCTCATGCCAATTGGCTTAAATAAGTTTCTGGTGATGTACGTCTCTGGTGTAAAGCGTAACACATTTGAGCATCTCATCGTGCAGAAGTAGCCTCCGAAACGCTTTTCGAAAGCATGTCATTACGACCCAGCCCATGTTTAGTTCAAACAATCCCGTTCACAATTATTTAATAACACCGGCTAAAGTTGAATTAGAGTAAGTCATATCAAAGTATACACTGCTGAGCACCGTAATGCGAGCTATGATGACATAGGAGAAACTAAGGAAGAACTGCATGGAACAATTCGACGAGATTTATAATTGCTTATGCATTAATATCATCCAAGCTATGTAATCAAAGGGAATAGGTGATCTCATTAGGCGATATCGTCAAAAACCTCCAAACTTGAATATTAGTAGTTGACACAAATTACAAAGACACATGCCAAATGTCATGTGCAGTGCATATAAAATAAGAACGACAATATTTGAGTAGTCATTACGAGAATTAATCCCAATTACCACATTCCATTAGCCGAGTTCAAAGTTTCAGGCCTTCTATCTCAGCGTTTTTCAACTCATCCCCCGCTGATGGTAATGTTTGCCGATTGCTGTAGCAAAGACGACTGACTTGCCCGTCCAGCTGACGCCTCGCCTGTCCTGCCCCTCAGGTTACCATGAAGCGGTTCGTCATCCTGCTGAGCGTCGTCTGCGCCGGTCAGCTGCGGCAGGAACTATGGCAACAGAGGCAGCATCGGCGGCGGCAGGGTCTCCGGCAGCGGGACGGGCTTCGGCTTCGGCTTCGGCAGTGGCAGCGGCGGCGGTGGCAGCGGTGGCGGGGCGGCGGTGGCGGTGGTGGCAGTCTTGGAGGGGGGGAGCATCGGAGGTGGACACCTGGGAGGGGGAAGCTTCGGCGGAGGTGGATCTGTCGGAGGAGGAAGCTTGTCAGGCGGCCCCTATTGGAGGAGGAAGCACAGGAGGTGGTCATTGTTGGAGGAGGGAGCCTCGGAGGTAGACCTGTTGGAGTAGGAAGCGTAGGAGGTGGACATCCGGTAGGAGGCGGTATTGGAGGTGGACACCCAGGTGGAGGAGGCCTTGGAGGAGGTGCGATCGTCGGAGGAGGTCATCTTGGCGGAGGTAGCTCCTTCGGGGACGCGGGTGGCAACGGGGGAGGTCTCCTCGGCGAGGCAGGATCACTTGGCGGCGGCTCTACGCTGGGTGGAACGAGAGCCGTCAGCCACCAGTTCGGAGGGTTTGGAGACCACAGTACAGCGACGGGATCTGCCGGCGGCAACGTCGTCTCGGGTCAAACTCTAGGCCCGGCTGGATCGACATCAGTCACCAGCACTGACGCCCGTGCGGAGGTGAGTCTTCGCCGGGGGTGCTCTGATGGTGAATGCCCAAACATGCCTACTTATTTTGTATTGAAAGCATATAATGCTGTTCCAATAGCTGGACAGTAGAAATGCTTCAGCGTATATTAAAAATAGCGGTTCATCAAAGGGAGGTAAATCGCTCAATCCAGACTAACGTGAGGCAATCCCTCACGGTCGCCCGCTCAATATTGATTCACGGCTCAGAGTGTTACGCACGCGTGTTCTGTTTGCAGGGCTCCGCCTCGGGCGGCGGCGACAGTACTAACGCGGGACATGCAGCAATGCCCAGTTTAGTGGCATTCTGGGCCAGGGCTTGACCTCCAACGCTGGAGCTTTCTCTCAGCAGAGCGGTGGGGGAGGCTACTACTGAACAGCTGGCGACCATACCCGATACCGGAGTGGAGACGGTGCTCCTAACCAGCGACCAATCAGGAGCAGTGTCATACTGGTGCAAGATACTGTAAAATATAATCAGATTTATTCTGAACTTCAGCTGAACATTTAACTGAACTTCAACGGAAATATTCCAAAAACCACCATTCCGTGGATATGACGTATCAATGAGCACCTTTCTACCTCCATTGAGTGTCGTATCTCATCGGACAACTGACGAATACAAATCAGACGACGGGAGTGACGGGAGTGGTGATGTCTGAAGGACGTTGACTTTACCGGTTTGTGACGCCCCGCGCACTGGCTCAGCGGCGTCCGAGATCAAGTCTTGTAACACCGATAATGACGGGTTGTGTCAAACGTTCCCGCTTCCTTGCAGAAAAAAGCACAGTACGTGAGCAGAGTAGTTTTAACATAGCTTGTTTCTCAGCAATATTTTATGGGATGTATATCAATGAGATCCAAACCTTGGTTTTAAAATCACACAGACTCTATTAGTACTGCTGTATCTACATGCAGTATTTAGAGCCATTCGGACCAGTGCAGCACTTTATAAGCCTATCCATTACACCACGAACGTAAAACTAATGCAATGAAAACTAACCTCATGGTCCAGCATACATCAGCCCGTAAAACTGTCGCCTGCTTTTGGGATGATGACGGGTACTCACCATCGTCTTTTTCATCATCATTTTTTCATCACCATCGTCTTCATCATCGTCATTTCCCGGGAACTCGCCATCGTCTCAGTGATGCTGGGCACTGCCCACAGCGTTGAGCGAAATAGCTGCTGTGACACCAGCAGCTGAACAATCTTGCACGCCATTGCGGCATTAAGCTCACATTAATACATGCTGCGCACATTGCCAAGTTATGCACTGAAACAGAGACCCGTTTTGGATCATTGACGACAAGTGGGTACATAAGAGAGGGTGCCAGATGATCACCACACATTAATCCCTACAAACTATTTCCTGAGAGCATGACTGAGATCCAGCGATGGTTGCCATATTGTCGCCAGGTAGTAGTGGCTATCCCCATACCGGTTGTACCCAAAGTGTAAAGCTACCCGTTCAGGGCTATGAGTCCTAATCTGTCGATGCTTTTATGTCTTCGACTTTTGCGCTTGGCAATTGTATAATGCATTACTGATGGATATCACCGGCATAGTTATCCCACTGTCTGTCGTCCCACTGTCTGAATTCCATGACAGGAATTCATGGTCTGCAAACCCCTTGCAACAGACCGCCGAGCTCCGACCATGGACATGAGCTGCAGACCCGTCCGGGGTGATAAATCAAATGGGATGTTTTGACAGCAGGGAGAGATCGTCTCCTATTTGCATTCGTAAAAACCGCCGGCTCACCCAGCGTTAACCACGACCATGATTTGTACTCTGCAGCCGCCACCAAGCTCCGGCCGTGAATGAAGCCAGAGTCGAGGATGGAAAGGGCCTGGTTTGGGGCAGCAGTGTACCGTGCTTTGACAAGCTCTATGTGGACGGTGGCGTCCGTTCCCAAGGACGATCACAATTCCTGTGTTGTATTGTCTGTAGTCAGATGACGGTTACCAGAAGTGCACGTGGTATTGCGCGTCTGCTTGCGTGCGCGTGCGCATATATCGTCCAGGAGTCAGTCTAGTTTTTAGTCGAGACGATCGGTCGAAATGATAACTCTTTTTGCGCGACCGAAAAGCCCACGGCTATGGCTTTGGAATTTTTGCGATCACAACTTTGACGTACGGCACAGTAAATTCTAGTATCGATGGCATCTCGTATCGACGAATGTAAACGCCTGCTATGGCTGACAGCGTCACAAAGGTGGCAGTTCTTATCATGCTGATATTTGTGTGCTTACAACACAACGGATTCCAGTTGAAGTGCTCCATTTTCAACTTATCGAAATTGCCGCTGGCGAAAGTTCCTTTTGCATCAGCAAGAATTTCTGCGTCGATCCGGTGTCAACTGCTGAAGACAGAGGGCCTCCTTCGTCGGGAGAGGGGTAATGCATGGTACCTAACTCCTTGGGGCATCCAGATAAACCCGGAGGTCCCGTTCCCATATCGCCAGAATGATAGCCTGTAGGTAAATTTCTTTTAGCCCAAAATGGGAACAGGTATTAAACCCCAGTGTTATGCCCATGGGGCGCTGGCTGCAAATGGTCAGATATGAGTGTTTAATCCATGATAATCCTTAGTTAATGAGCACGCCGGCATGACGAGGCCAGCCCTCAACCTAACTCTTCGTTTTTTCAGACAAATTGTCACGTGGGAGGGTGGGGGGGGGGGGCAAACATTACGTCTGCCTTTTTGCAGGTTAGGAATGGCGCGACATTGGTGCAAAAGGGCTGGCATCGGCAAACAATCGCGAGATATAACACAATTCACGTTGCGAGGTCAGTGATTAACCCTAGCAGGCCAGGTCAAATGTCATTTCTCAACCAGGCGATTTTTACCAGTATTTTACCGTGATCTTCCCCAGAACCAGTGTTGGAAAACTTGACGTTTCCTGGTATAATGTACACCAGGAGATTTTGTACTCCAGGATTGTGACTAGGTGAAATGAAATATTTTGTACTCCATCGTGATGCAACAAGAACAGCTTTTGGAAAAACTAATTTTACTTCTTTGTGTCAGGAAAAAATAAAACCGGAAGGTGCACCAGCTTGAAACTTGCTGCTTCCATCAGGAGCCATGTATTGATATCTGCAAGAGCACAAGTCTTGCACCCACCAGACTAAGACGCCCAATAGGAAGCAGCCAGTGCTGCCACCTAGGTATATGATAAACCACGTTTGGAAATGTGAAAAGTAAAGCGTGGGAATGTTGAATTGAATCGCCCTTGAACAATACCGGGAAATAAGAAACGTGTACCTGAATCGCACCGGTCTTTAGATTAGCAAAGCTCTCACTTCCTATGCCCTACGCAGACCAACTCAAACTTGAACATGACTTAACCTATCATTGACGGTGAACCGCATTCATTCCCAAGGATGCAACGAACATTCATAGAAAACCGCACGCCAAATCACCTGCCGCAGACGGCCGCCTATCCACGCGCCACCACTGTGTCATGGCAATGCAAATAAGAGAATCACTTGCATTCAGCGTCGGAAACGTCTCAACTATTCAGCGGCTTGCGCTCGCCTCCCAGCTCAGTTTAGAGGTTGAATATAGCAAAACTCTCCAATTGATTTCAATGATTCGCATCCTCGTGACTGATTTGTGAAGAGCATAAACATTCTGCTCGCGCTCATGCCTTGAACAGATTTGTAAACATTTGGGGGAACCTGTATAGAGACGGGTATCACGATTATGAAGGACTTATTTGTACACATCCAGAACCGCCATGTGGTTGGATTTTGGGCCACTTCCTGGTATCCGGAGTACAAAAATGTTACGGGCAGCTGTGGATTTAAGCCAAGTTAAATTTGTCACTTAAGGGTGTTAAGGCTGGTAATTCAGGCTTAAACAATACCCTTTAAGTCGAAAAACATTGCTATAATAGCAAAAAAACTGCTCGGAAACAGCCATCTCACCCCGGCAAAAACACCAGGACGCCAGAGTAACATGAACCCATAACTTTGGGCTGCCAAATTAAGGAAAAGGGTTTATTAGGACAAAAACATCAAATAATTGTACACACAACAACACAAACTATCATATTTCGCAATGATATCGGTTAAAGCGCATCAAAAGCCATTAATACCTTGCATTATCCGCCGGAATCAGCGGAGTGACTGACTCCGATCCTTTTTGGCCGGCCTGCACGGGCCTGTCAGACATTGTACTTGCGCTGGCTCGGTACATCGGTTAAGAGTGCTGCCTGTCTCTATTGTTCGGGTGGGACGCGCAGGGCCTCGTGTGCTGAACGGGAGTGGGAAGGTGGACGGCATGAATGCTAAGCTGTTCTTAAAACCAATAAGCTGGTGGAGCGTGAGTAGCGTGATCGGGGCGGAGCATGAGTAGGTGGCCGTCCGTGGCATGTTCATTTGCATTTTTCGTGTGTCATTTTTGTCTGGCTGTGCGTATCGTACCCACCCTCCATTTTGGAGGGTGTATAAGCCCGGTGTGTAGCCACCCTTTATTTTGGAGAGTGTATAAGCCCGATGCGTAATTACCCTCCGTTTTGCATGGTGTATACACAGAGTCTTTCGCAAATTGCAAACCAATGTGCATGCACATGTGTTTCATAGTACAGAGTGTGAGACTGTTGTTTCAGTGTGCCATGTTTGATACTGATGTTTTCTTTCATTTAAAGTGCTCTCACATGAGCAATGGGTCTGAACTGAGCTCTTCGAAAACTGCATAGGCTCTGCACCGGAGTTTGTCACATCTGCACATTTCTAGCTATCACAGGGTGTGCCGTTCATGTGCCATTCTCTGAAGGCTCATCCCGCGACACTGCTATTTCGTGAACCGCGCACAGGTGGCAGCACTGGTGCACGCCGGGCCGGCTGCCTGTACACCACGCCGCCAGAGCACCTGTTCCATGGCGGGCCACTCCCGGCCTGGGGCGAGCCTGACGTCGGTCTGCCCCGGGGGACCGATGTTAGATGGAATACCGATGGGTGGCCGCCCATCGTCCGGGGAAACCAATGTCATCGCGTCATGCCGCAAGAGGGCCTTTCGTCGTATGACGGTGGCCAAGCGGTCCACTTCCAGTGGCAGGCAACACTACCGCAAGGATCGCTAGCTCTGACACTGCATTGATGAATGAATGCATGAAGTCTGCACTGAACATTGCACTAATAGATCCGTACAAAAATATGTAAAATCTTGGCGACATAACAATTTTGTTGTATTATTATCAATAAGTAATATGACATGCTATCATTTTTATTAATAATTCTTATGATAAGCTACTTGAAGCGATGTATCGCAAAATTTAGTTGAAGCATAGTAGCCACGCTAAATTGCTGTTTTGTCAGTTGTTTATGATGGCGAGTGATTTGATCTCGGGACATTAAACACCATCACCGATAATGTCCGTCTCCGAAGAAAATAAACAGGTTGGAGTGATTAGCTATAATCGTGCGCTTGGTGAAGGCGAAATGTGTTAACTTGCAGCTAATGTAAGCAGTTCAGTCTCATAAAATTAACAATTGAAGTCCAAATGAGTTTCCATTGCTGGCAAGATAGATACTACGCAACGGTAAGGCTTGTGCCACCCAATCCAGAGGGATTTTGGTCACTAGAGGATGACGTGCATCGAACTTCGACGTTTGGGTTCGTAGATGGATTATGTGAAAACGAGATCGGTTATCTAAAATATACACACCACCTTTGGTCGCATGAGATAATTATGACTACTTCAATCATTTGCATTCACATCGCGTATATTCTTGACAGCACCCCTTCTATCCTGTCATACCTAGACCGACAGCAATACAATAATACGCACACATTTTATGCAAATCGATACACTGCTGCGAAGCCTGCATGGGCCGAACACACTACACATGCAGACTGGGTGCAAGCTGGTGACCCTACGACAGCCCATACAAAAGAGGAGCTATCAGTTCCATATTAGCTCAGCGTCGCATGTTTCGCCAGTTGTCACCAATAACTCACGACTTACCCTTTAAGTGTAAGAAGCCTCCGTGGAAAGCCCAGTACATGGTGCAGTGTAGGTTATGTGTTATCTGTAATTGGCCATACAAACAAACGTGACACAAGTATTCACAGTTAAGCTGGCAAGGATGAACGCGAACCGAGGATCGGTGGAAAGACCGGCACGCCCGCCATGTTTTCAACAGGTCATGCATAAAATACGGCCGTACTTGCCATCAGCATACAGTAGTCCGCCTCGCTCCACAACACGAGGTGAGTGTCTGGAGCTGTGCTGCTACCCGGCCTGGGCTGCCCATACCAATTCGTGTAACTGGAATAAACAGGAAATTGTAAGACAGTGATTTTTTCAGCATCCGGTGTGTTAAATCTTCCACCTCTTTTTCTTGTTTGATTCTGAGTTAACGATAACATTATCCTTGAAAAATCATTACGACAGTGATTGCAATCGGATAGCCCATGAGTAAAGTTCAAAGTTTCACCCGTCTATCTCAGCGTTTTCAACTCATCTCCGCTGATGGTAATGTTTGCCGATTGCTGTAGCAGATACGACTGACCTGCCCCCGTCCAGCTGACGCCTCGCCTGTCCCGCCCCTCAGGTCACAGCAGTCACCAGCACTGGCGCCCGTGCGGGGGCGAGTCTTCGCTGGAGTGTTCTTCAAACGGGCGTCAAGTGTACAAAAATTTATATTTTATAGCTCAATCCCATAGAAATCCAAATCCAATTCCACAGAATCGTCAGCCGAAATGTAGAAATCGTGCAACAAAATAGTAAAGAGACCTTTCCGTGCAGGTGATAATT
Source organism: Pollicipes pollicipes (assembly GCF_011947565.3). Classification (NCBI taxonomy): domain Eukaryota; kingdom Metazoa; phylum Arthropoda; class Thecostraca; order Pollicipedomorpha; family Pollicipedidae; genus Pollicipes; species Pollicipes pollicipes. The sequence continues at coordinate 35,037 of NW_023596660.1, read as the reverse complement.
TGTATAACTGGCAAATAACATGCGACGCAACACCTCAGGGTCTCCTGTCCAGCCCTGTTCCACCCCTCAATGTGTAACGCACGTGTCTTCTGTTTGCAGGGTTCCGCCTCGGGCGGCGGCAGCAGTACTAACGCGGGACATGCCAGCAATGCCCAGTTTAGTGGCATCCTTGGCCAAAGTTCGACCTCCAACGCTGGAGCTGCCTCCCAGCAGAGCGGTGGGGGAGGCTACTACTGAACAGCTGGCGATCACAACCGATACCGGAGTGGAGACGGCGCTCCTAACCAGCGACCAATCAAGACCAGGTTCATAGCGGTGCAGGATGCTGTTAAAGATAAGCGGATTAATTGTGAACACCATCCTGCCGTGGATACCACATATCATGTATCATATCATACCACATCTGAACATGCTTGAATTTCCTGTCAATGTGGCATGATATCGGACAACTGAGTAAAGCAAACCAGACGACGGGAATGGCGATGTCTGAAGTACGCTGACTTGACCGGGTTTGCGACGCCCCCGTGGCACTGGGTCAGCGGCGTCCAGTATCAAGTCTCGCGATACGAATAATGATGGGTTGTGCCAAACGTTCCGTAGAAAGCTGTACGTGTGCCAAGGGGTTTGAAACAAGCTTGCTTTTTGGGAAGATTTTAGGACATGTATGCCAATAAGAGCCAAAACTTGGTTCTCTCTCAAGAAAGAGCAGACCATTTTAGGGTTCCTTTTAGGCTTCATTTTAGTTCTGAAAGGTCATTTTAGGCCTAAAAGAAACGGGTCTCCGCCTTTAGCCCAAGACCCTTTCTTTCCCTGGAGTGCTCGTGACGTCATTTAGGTTTTTGCCATGCTTAGCGGATATTCGTCCTGCTATACACCACCTTTATCTAGCACCCGTCAGCTAGGCACCTATCTATCTCAAAATATACCGGTTTCTTCAACAATGCCCCATTGCATGCGTCAAATATCGAACAACCTTTGGTTTCAATCTGCCATCATATAAATGGAGCACCGTCTGCGAAACCCCAGAAATTGAGGGCTGTTCAAGCTCCCGGGCCACACTGATAACAGTCTGTCAAGAGCATTCAGTATTTTCTGACTCCTTTACATACATCATTACCTTCACGTACTTCACTTCACTTACCAGGGAGAGCGCGCTATCCGCGACTTTTGCATATTTCGCTGCTAAGCAGACGTGTTCATCACTGATAGTTTTTGCTTTACTAACGGATACTTAGGTTATTAACTCTAACACTCTAACCATGTTCCACCTGAGGCATACGTACAACCAATGTACGGAGCGATTCGGTACTATATTTCCAGCTGTGTACCCCTGCCTATGACGTCACGTCTTGAAATGACGTAACCGGTGACCAGATTACGGTGCGATTACAGCTCGCGTAGGAAGCCGTTTCCATTGAAGCGGTGGTCAACATTCCGCTGATGACAGGAATTCCTGGTCTGCAAACTCCTTGCAACAGACCGCCGAGCCGCCGAGCTCCGACCATGAACATAGGCCGCAGAGCCGCCCGATGTGGTAAAACAGATGGGATAGTTTGACAGCAGCGAGGGATCGTCTCCTATTTACATCCGTAAAAACCACCGGCTCACCCAGCGTTAACCACGACCATGATTTGCACTCTGCAGCCGCCACCAAGCTCCGGCCGTGGATATTGCCAGTGTCGAGGGTGGGAAAGGCCTGGTTTAGGGCTAGGCCCACCAAAACTAAGAGAGCTAGACACACCAAATTCATAGATTGGTTAGGTCGATATGTGAGCATCTGGGGTTACTAGGTCACGACCTTCGGGTCAAGCACTATTCTTTTCTGAGCACACGGTCTCTGGTTTTGGCTTAATTTGGGTGATATTTTTACCTTAAGCATGTCAAGGTTACTCAAATCCTAGGGGTTACCTCTATGTTTTATTTTGATAAACGTCAGGAGTTTTACGCTAGGTGGTACTTTGCTAAAGCAAAACGCTGACCCGGGTCATTTAAAGTTAGTTAAACACTATATTACCAGAGGTCCATGAAGCATGCCGGTAAAATGACATGGAGCATGTCATCTTAGATTGGATTGTTTCATTGACTGCGAAGCCATCTCAGAGTTGCATAGCTTCGTCCAACTCTCCGTCGCCGCATGAGATTGAACGATTCCCTAGAAGCGCCCTTCGCTGGCGGCCACGACCGGGCTTGCACCTGCCATTCGTTAGCAGCCTTATAAGGTATATCTCATTTTTTACATAAAAAGATAAGCTATTCAATCTTCTAAGGCTACGCAAATTTGGGCGTCGTTACGTTGTGCTTTAAAAAATCACTTTGGAAAAACCTTCGCGGGGTTAAATTACACCCAGTCGACCGCGTGTTTATGTAGCAGCGTCGTTCTTGCCGGCCGCTAAAAGGCGATTCATCGGTTGCCGCTCGCCGCACGCGCAGGCCGCAGATCGCCGTGAAGTGTTCCAGCAAGCCGTCTCTTCTCGGAAACCAGAAATTATAAAGATAAGTTTTCGGTACAAAAGCATGTGCTATAACCCTCAGACACTGCTGGAAACCTGGGTGTGATTACACGCTATGCTGGAACAAAATCACCAAGATGAACTTAACAAACTTGCTGTCCTTCGCTTGCCCACCGCCGGGCGAATGTCAACAAAGTGGGGAAAATTCGCTCCCCCTTCTCCCCACTACTGCACGTGCCAAGACACGCTGCACTCTTGATCTGATGTGCACTCATCGAAAGTTTCATGCATTCTGCATTAGTTCCCCCACACTCGCATTTCTAGCCATCACAGAGCGTGCCGCTTATGCGCCATACTTTGAAGGCTCGACCCACGACTCCGTTATTTCGTGAACCGCGCACAGGTGGCAGCACTGGTGCACGCCGGGCCGGCTGCCCGTACAACACGTCAGAACACCTGTTCCATGGCGGGTCACTCCCGGCCTGGGGCGAGCCTGACGCACAGACTTGCAGCCGTCTTCAAACTGATGCAACAGCAACAGGTCAGCAGGTCAGCAGCAGCCCGGCAGGATCTTGCCGGCTGCGCCATGTTGTGCCTTCGAGGGACAGCAGCCCTGCAGAGATGTGTCTTCAGAGTCGATGAGGGCATCTCCCCCCTTGCAGCCAGGCACGCACGCAACACAACCTCGCTCACCGGTCCCTGGCCGATAGGAGAGTTTCACCGGGCCCTGGTTCCCCTGGCGCGGTTGTTCGACCGATGACGGGCCTCACGGCGCCGGGCAGCGGCCCGGCGGCCCGGCGACTGTCGGCGCGTGCCGACAGGCCAGCCGGGCAGGACCACGTCACACAGAACCTACACAAACGGCAAAAGCCGGAGGTGTTCGTGCCATTTGTTTGTGCTAAATGTATCTCTCATTTCATCATTGGTTTTCAAAAGAGAAGACACCATCGTGTAGCGTGGTGCTGTTCATTACGTCCCATCAAACCAACAAGAAAGATTAGCGGTCATGCCGATTGCCGTTGGTGGAGCCACTCCTGGTCACGTGACACATCCCGGCCACGTGACAGGATCGGTATGGCATAGTCCGTGATTTATTGCATTCGAAGTCGGTAGCCAGACTGGCTTAGGGCTAAAGGCCATTTGGGCTGCCTTTTTGTTGACTATGAGCAGGCTAGCACAGTTTATCTCCATGCCGTGCACGGTATCGTGCGGTATAGTGGCGTGCACGTGGAAGTTTCTTTCCCCACTTCTGCTTCCACGAGAATCCCGTTCTGACCGGGGGATTCCGGCTGCTGAGAATCTGTTTCTTCACTCCGTCTATCTCTCGATTCGCCTCAACAGGCGGCCTATTTCTCACCCAAAATTTTGACTAGTTTGGGAGGAAATTACGTGGAAGTGAAGCAATAAGGATGGATGCTCTTTTGATCAGCCGCTGGTACAATGTTTTTAGACCGATGTTTGTGCAGTCGATCTTGTGTAGCAAGGGTTTGCGGGGGAGCACAGTAACCCCCAAATAATTTGCTTTCAGAGTAACCTACAAACGACCCGACGCAGCCTTTTCAAATTTAATTTAGCTGCTGGAAACTATGGAGCCGATTTTTGTGTGCATCAATCAAATGTACCTCGCCAGGCGGCTGATCTATTACACGTCAAATTCAGGCCATGGCTGTCAGTGAGTGTAATTTCTAGGGTATGGTGCAACATGATGGGACAACGTATTGGTAGACAAAGTCATACAATTTTGAAATGTTTTTTTTTAGACAATTGGTCTATTGCAAATACAATCTATCGCTTTTACCTTGTAAGTGGTATGAAGGTCAGATCAAGGTGAAAGCCAAACCGCCTGATTTCTGGAAATTTGTCTAAAGAGCCATCGTTTACGCTCATTTATAATTCCTGGAACGCAACGACGTGAAAATTTTTTACGGCATTGACGTGAAGATCAAAGGAGATGATTGACCCAAAATGAACTCGGTCAGCTTCTTGCTTTGAAAAGTGTTTCACCTGGAGTAGTACTTGACACCTATCGTAAATTCAAATTAAAAAACAATCCCGAAGTTTTTTGTCAATTCTGCGCCCTTAAGGTCAAATAAGGTCACTGATCTCTTATGAACGCCGTGGATATTTTACTTTAAAGTGGTATCTAGGATAAGGCTGATTGTTTGAGTTGGCCTGAGGACACGCAGGACACCGACTTGTAGGTTGACCTTGTTAGACCTCATTTTACACGAAGACCACAATCTGGGGACCTGGAAAGTTTGAAAACAGTTCGTTTTTCATAGACCTCCAACTACTCTGATAACTTGCAATTTCTAGCTATTTGATTATTCTGCATCTTAGATTCAAGGCGGCAAAATTTCGCATCCCGCGGTCGCCCTCCCCCCGCACTTAAAGACGTGGTGCGTTTAACCCCCTCCCCAAGTGTGTGTTAATGGATCCTGTATGCAGTTTGCACGTGACTTTTTTCCAAAAACGCGAAAATCATGGATGTAGGAATAGACAGAAAAGAAGAGACATTTTAAAGATGCGGGAGTAGAGTTTGTAAGCACATTTTTTCATAAGTTACCAACAATTAGCAAATTGTGTGCGCAAAGCAGATATTTAGAGATGTATATGTAGAAATATCGATGAAATCATGAGGGCGAAGAGGATCTGGTAACAGCGCGACAAGTTTGGGGTACCTCCGCATAATGACATGTTTTGATGTTTCTAATTTTGACTTGCGGTGCAAGTCTTATGCAGTGGAATATCCTAAAAGTGTGTATTTCAGTTTGTATTATGGGCAGGCACGGAAATACGTGGTGAGGGTGCCGGTAGCATGGTGGTTAACGCGCCTGCGTTGACCACTGCAAATCTGGGAAACCGGAGGTACGGGGTTCGATTCTCCGCGGTGCCCGCCATTCCTGCCAGGGTGAAAGGCAGGCGACGCCATATAGCCTCAGCAGCTGAGTGCGTCGTAAGGCCCCAGGAACAACAACAACAACAACGGGAATGCCTGCTGACTGTCCTGCGTCTCCTCGGATGCTCCCTCACTGTCACATAGGCGTGTTATGAAATGACATCTCCCGCACGAACGTTGCAACAGATGTGCACTTAGCATACTGCGGGACCCTCCTAGGGAGCAGCGGAGCGCCCATGACCAAAGCGTGTGCGTTTAACATTCTCGCTTTTTTGGATAGCCACTAGCACTGAAAATTTTTGAGATTTGGAATACCCGCACCCGCCCCGCGTCTAGATTTAAGAACCGGCACCAGCCCGCAAGGCAATTTGCCTACCCAAAAGCCGCATGGACCCGCCAGCTTTTTCATTTAAGTTACACATGCTTAACGTTATGATGTTATCTGTGCCAAAACAAGAAAGTGTGGTAAGCCTACGGGCACAGTCATGTCTTTAATAGTGTTTTGTCATGGGTGTCATCAAGACACTCCATTATTCATTCCAGGTACACATACTTGATTTTATCACATCAATATCACCACAAGGATCTATAAATATCGAAACAGTTCTTCCTTCATCTGCCTGTTATAAACAAACGCTGAATAAAGTTGATGCATTTTATTCATTTGAAGATCTGGAACTACGGCTGATGTTTAAGACTGGTGAAGAACTAACACGTGCAATCCCCTCTGTCCCAGGTAGAAATGATCTTAGTCGAGCACCAAAGATTATTTGTTTCTGCAAAAAGATCTCCAAAAGAAGCAAGCAATCCCAAGCAAGCAAAGAGTCAAATAACTGCATCCAACAGCCGGATGGAAAAGCCACGACTGAACTTACATTTATGCGTGTTCATAGAATGACTTTTCAACCAGCGAACATACGCAGGCATGCCTTTTGTAAAAATTCCATTGAAAGCGCAAAGGTAGAACATACTTTAAACCGGCCAGGCTATCAATACCACAAAGAACCGTTGCCACACACATTACAAAATCAATAGCCTCGCCCATAAACCCATTTCGTGGAAAGAACTCGAGAACCGCATTGTCCGTGACCAACAGACACCACAGCCACAATTTTTCCAGTTGTGGGGACTACTGTGGGTATCTGAATTAAAAAAAGGAATTATGCCTGGCAAAAAACCACGATGAACATCTCTCTCAGCGTCTTTACGGTATTATACGTACCAAGGTAATGCTACGGCAATGAGGTCGACATCTAACTAATTTTATCAAAAGACCGGACTGCAATATTTGTTTGATGATTTGGTCCACCAGACTGGTGCAACAGCAGATTTGGAAATTATTCGTCAACACCTTGAACTGGGCCCACCATGCTGCTACGTTAGGCGTGGGGATTTTCACATATTTGTCCTCGTACTTGATGTACTTAAAATAGGTCTTGAACTCCTGTTGTTTCGGCATTGTGTGTTCGCCCTTTTTAAGCCACGATCGGGCTTCCAATAAACCAAATGTCGACGTTTCAATGTGCGCACACAGTCACTGGTGAACAAGGTTAAGCAAAACAACGACATTTAAAAACTAAGGCACGTGAATACGGAAAACGCTCCAGATTAGACCAGCGGGCACCAGTGTTCACCACGACAAATAAGGAACTGGTTCCAAGCTTGCATTGCCTAAACAGCGTGGCTTAAACCAGATCCCAAAGGACACTTGCATATTCGTCCTCGACGAGGATTGCCAGTTACCCGTGATTCAGTAATCTCGAGATCCGCGTTGTGTATGGTTGTTGCTCAATTATATTTCAAAATATAAATTGTTCACGCTTTGCTCCATCGCTGCGTGTCGGTCTACTGTGGTCTCTTCGTGAACATGCATCTCCAAAGTGTTGAAGAGAGGAGGTGTTCAAGGTGCTCATAATCAACCATTACTGTCAAATATGTTGCAACTTGGTCGGTGACGATGCCTCCGTGTGAAGCGATTGACTTACAATGTTGCACAGGTGCTCATCATGTGCAACCCGTCTGCAATTAGTTAAGAGCCGTTTCGACCAGAAATAACCATTTCCAGAAGTATAGTGTGAAGGTCAGTGAATAATTGTCCTACAAAACTATGCACCCGCGCGGGGGTTCTTAGCAGGCTTTTATAACGCACGGGGGGCCCATTCACACTCCGTCCTGGTGGCTAAGCTGGTTAGAACGTTGGCTTGCGATCCGATCCACCCACCCGTGGCGCGGAGGGTTTCAGTCGCATTAGGCGCTCGCTATTTGTCCTTGACAGATATTTCATGCTGCCGGTGGCAGCGATCGCGCTAGAGGTCACTGGACGTCAGAAGGAGCATGAAGCCTGCCTCGAATAAACACGGCGTCATGACGATATCAGATGGATCGAGAAAGAAGAAAGAGGGGCTAGAGCCATCCCAGAGCCAACGCTCACGTCTTGCGGTCACCCTTGCCTTGTTTACCCGGATGACAACAGGGTCGCGTGTTCACGCGGTTACCGACAGATGATGGTAGGCCGGATTGCTATGTGGCGCCGCCGTGTCGGTTTTTCCCGCGACCGTCTACCGCAGAGCCGGCCCCGTGCCCTTTCCGAGCGAAGGGCGAACCGTATGACACCAGGCACTCCGGTCTCGCGGAGATGCTGGCGACTCGCCATCCCATCACCAGTGCTGCCACCTATGCGCCGGTCACGGCGTGCGGTGGCGTCGGCTGAACCCAGAACGATTTCACAGAAGCGATATGTCCTTCAATACCAAAACATGTAGTGATCTCAGGACCATCGGTAAGGTGAGCCAATGTGGCCATCGGCTTACGGTCAATATTGAAACCTAACTTCTAATGACTATTTAAACTGACTATGTGCACAAACTCGCCCGACTCTCAACGGCCAGATGACGTCATTGCAGTGAAGCAAACCATTGCAGTCCACATGCCATGCCTGAGAGACAACACCCCGCTATGTCATAATTCTACCACTTTTAGGCTGCTAGGTTTCTAGGCCAGTCAGCAAACGCTGCAGTGTTATTTCTCTGTTCACCGCACTCATATTCGCCGTCATAACTGCAGTCAAGCTGATGCGAATGCACGTGAAAAGAAGATTAGTGGAAAGGCCCGGACGCCTACCGTATCTTCATCACGAGTATGTATAAAACCCAGTCGTGTTTTCCACTAGCTACCAGTTCTCTCTCCATCTCCACAACACAAGATAAGCGTCTGGAGCAGTGCGGCTCTGCCTGGCCTCGACTTTTTGTACCATACTGAGTAGCTGAGGTAAGCAGTAAGGTGATGAAGTGTAGGTCTAAGACAGTTTGGTTTCAGCATCATCTGGCATCTAAATTTTGCTACCTTTTTGACAGGACTTTTTCATTAATCTTGATTTGTGACGGATTTCAGAAAGGCAAGGCAAACATTTTGGTGGTACGTTTCAGTAGTGCAAAGCAGTCATAAAAAGCAAAGCAAAGGTAAGCTTTGTTATATCTCTGTCGTAGAGGAAACAAATCCATTATCCTTCGCTACATGTGAGGTTCCTGCGCGTACAGTTCACAAGTCAGCTGTAACCCAGGGCCACACATTGCCAAGCCTGGAGGATAATATGGGTGGAGACCACTAGATCGCCCTGAAAGATGACCAAAATGATATCGCGTGCTAATGCTACCGGCAGCCATTAGTATTTGTTTGTGTGTAGGACACAAATAGCACGCGTCCCCAACTTATCCAAATACTAAGTCGATTGTGACCTTTTGTATGTAAATAAAACCTCACATGAGACTTGCATGACTTCTCTGACATGTGCGAAAGTCAACGACTTTATTAACTTGAGGTCCAAAATTAATACGGCAACGTTGAATATGTTTTTCCAAATATCAGCCAACCTAAATCGCAAAGTGAGGGGAATACGCCATTTTAATGGTAAAGGTCAATGAAAGCCTCTGATAATAAAGCTACAAAAAGGTGACACATTTCACACAGACCAATAACGCCATTACACCCACACGGGACCTTTCAGGCAGTCAGACAAAGGGGGTAGAGACTTACAATATTTTTCTTACTTCGTCAGTCATTGAGCAACACAGCTATGGCTCTTGTATTTGGGATATTACAGGTATTAATATGAGGTATATTACATTTTACATAAATTTCTTCTTGTTTTTGATCTGACAACAAACTTCAACCATGTACCTGAAACTGAACAGGCAGCGCTAAACTGTCAGTACAAGTTCCTTACTGTCATTTATGAGCCACTGAATTGTGACGGGTTTTTATAACTTGCATAGAAAACAATCCTGCATTGAAGGTCTGAGAAGCAAGCTTACAGCATATGCATCTCTCCTTGTCCACAGTCTGGGGAGTAAAATATTTAAAAACTACGCCCAATCACCCGTTGTATCGATTTCCAAACATGAATGCACTCACTCGTTATTTCCACCTTTTCGTTCTTCGCTTCATTTTTTTTTCGTTTGCCACCTGTGTGTTCACTAAACCAATGTGAACATAAGATGCTTTTGGTCTTAACGTCTGGATCCATCACATAATGATAATAATGCTTTCGCCCATTACTGTCACAAAGACGACTGACTTGCCCGTCCAGCTGACGTCTCGCCCGTCCTGCCCCTCAGATTACCATGAAACGGTTCGTCATCCCGCTGAGCGTCGTCTGCGCCGTCAGCTGCAGCACAGGCTACGGCAACAGCACCGGTTTCGGCAGCGATAGCGGCTTCGACAGCGGTGGATGAGGTGGCGGCGGCGGAGGGGGCGGCGGTAGTATTGGTGGTGGTGGTGGTGGTGGCGGCGGCGGCGGCGGTATCGACAGTGGGGGCGGAGGTGGAGGTGGAGGTGGAGGTGGCACTATCGGAGGGGCGTGCTGCGGAGGTGGACCCCTGGGAGGAGGAAGCTTAAGTGGTGTACCTATTGGAGGAGGAGGCTTCGTATGCAAACCTTTTGGAGGAGGAAACTTCGGAGTAGGAGGAGGCTTCGTAGGGAGACCTTTTGGAGGAGGAGGCTTCGTAGGTAAACCTGTTGGAGGAGGATTTGTGGGAAGTGGACAGATTAGAGAGAGCACTTCCAGAGGCGGAAGCCACGGAAGTGGGATCGTCGGTGCAGGCCCTGATCTCGTGGGCGGAGGAAGTCTCCTCGGAGGCGGAAGCCACGGAAGTGGGATCGTCGGTGCAGGCCCTGATCTCGTGGGCGGAGGAAGTCTCCTCGGAGGCGGAAGCCACGGAAGTGGGATCGTCGGTGCAGGCCCTGATCTCGTGGGCGGAGGAAGTCTCCCCGGAGGCGGAAGCCACGGAAGTGGGATCGTCGGTGGAGACACTGATCTCGTGGGCGGAGGAAGTCTCCTCGGGGGCGGATCCCACGGTGGCGTGGGCGGCTCCGGCGGAGGTGTGTTCGGCGGCTCCTTGCTGGGTGGAACGGGACCCATCGATCATCAGTTCGGAGGCTTCGGAATACCCGGCACGGCCACGGGATCTGCCGCCGGCAACGTCGTCTCGGGTGAAACGATAGGCCCGGGTGGCGTAACTTCAATCACCAGTACAAGTGCCAAGGCGGAGGTGAGTCTTCGCTGAGCGTGATTGTAAACACTTGTGCTTTGTGTTCTAAACCCACAGCAGGCAATACGCCAATAGCGGAAATGTACCAATGCTGTAGGAAAATAGCAGGCACACAAGCCGTTCTTCGTTGTCTATACTTCTCAGTCGAAAAGTCTTATGTCTTGCAGAACTTCGTAATGCGATGACTCCGAGTGACCTACTCTGTCCCGTCCCATCACTCAGTGTCTAACGGTCGCGTCCTCTTTTGGCAGGGCTCCGCCTTCGGCGGCGGCAGCAGCTTCAACGCGGGGAAGGCCAGCAGTGCCAAGGGCAGTGGCCTCCTGGGACAGTTCTCGACCTCTGACACTGGAGCTCTCTCCGTTCAGAGCGGCGGCGGAGGATACTACTAAACTTCTAGGGGCATTAAAATGCCGGGCTGGCACAACAAATAACACAAGAACCGGTCAATATTGAAAATGAATTCTGCCGGAGTTAGAATCATGTCTCGGCATGCTCGAACGTTTACTGAATGGATTGTTTATTTTCTTATTTCTGACAAATACAAACTGTATGACGACAGCGGTGTTTTTTGAAAAGCCTGCAGCCTGTTGTCTTAAGAACGTCTTTTGCACTGGCTTTTCGGGAGCAAGGGCAGGTTTGCCGAACAACTTTCAGGCCTCGAATGTAATAATCATCACTCGCGCCAAGCCTGTGCATTTTGTTGCAGAAAATACTTTATCCGCGTTTAGTGCGTTAGCTTGAGTTCTTGTTCTAGCTGGAATATCAGAAACTGAGTATAGCCGAAAACAAAACATTGGGTTTGAAATCCTACGACTGTAAATGTTTATATTATCCATCTCACTTCTCCATAGAAAATGGCTTGTGCTGCTTTGACACGTAGTGCTCGCTGCCTATCTCAGAATTGGCGTGTGTCTTGAACCAAACGTGGGAAATGTATTCCAGTGCAAATCATTTTACACTTCACCTTCATGTCATATGTCAGCTCGCTAAATGTGGTCTGCTATCTCTCATATGACGACTTTACGCGATATAGGTAACAATTTGCGATAGGTAACAATTTGCGATAGGTAACAATTTGCGATAGGCAACAATTCGCGATAGGTAACAATTTGCGATAGGCAACAATTCGCGATAGGTAACAATTTGCGATAGGCAACAATTCGCGATAGGTAACAATTTGCGATAGGCAACAATTTGCGATAGGTAACAATTTGCGATAGGTAACAATTCGCGATAGGTAACAATTTGCGATAGGCAACAATTCGCGATAGGTAACAATTTGCGATAGGCAACAATTTGCGATAGGTAACAATTTGCGATAGGTAACAATTTGCAAAACGAGAGGCATGCAGCGGGTCAGGCTGATTAGATCGGGTCTTCATGCGGCATCTTCTGTTTACAAAATGATTGTCTTTCGTACGTTCCTCAAGTAAAAATATTCCGTAACATTACGTCCCCGGCAGGCAAACTATTGTTGCAGAGCGATTTCGATCTTGTGGTAGTGTGGTCGGTCAGGTGGGTGCGGACCCTCACCTCTGTAAAATGTCACACGCTTACATTGACCCTCAGGTGTGCTCCTTTCAAAAACTAGTTATTATATCGATATAACTAAGCCAGAACATGTGTTCAAGCGCAGAGACCTTGGGTAACGCTGCATACCAAACTAAACTTCAGGCACATGTCTCTGACATAGCCCATGGGACAATCGAGCACTTGATCTTCTTATTTTGTCCTTCCATGTCAGTACCAGCTGGTCAAAATTCAACCGAGGAGCAGTACTAGCTGCGCATTTTGCAAACGTGCGGTCGGTTTAGAATATTACAGCGTGGTCTGGACAGCAGCGGCCAACCTTCACGCAGTGCAAGTCGATCGAATGCAACACAAGTTTTTTGTGGTTACTTACACCTTCTCCGGGCAAACAGCTTCACTTTTTATGTCAGCCTTCTGCTTCATTCTAAAACCCTATCCTTAGCAGCACGAGCATTGCAGCCCGGTTTACTCTTTCAAAGAAACATCGTCCAAGGTAAACTGGACTCTCAAATCTTGTTAGGTTGTTTGCCGTTGCTTGTGCCGCCTTGATCGTCCCGCACCCGAACTCTGTTCGTTTTACTATGTACTCTTGTGCAAACGATAAAGACCGGTCGGTTTTGCAGACTGTCAAGCAACGATAATGCTTTCTTAGTGACCAACACCAACGCGGACATCTGTTGTGAAAGCTTTGGTACCTTCAGTAGGTACAACGATTTAAAGATGAGCAGAGGCCAATGGTAACTCCATGCATTATTAAAAGTAGGGCCAAATTTAGCTTCACTTCATGGTAGTGAAATACGGTAGAAAGCATGCGCTTGCAGATATTTTTTTCCGTTCCGGGGTTGCTTGGCGGAAAGTAAAGATATAACTGTTTTGGAGGAAAAATGTTATATCTAACATTCTTACAGTTGACAGTTTCTCGCTCTCATAATGTTTCTCTCATCGACAGACGGTAGAATGTGAACACAGCAATGCATATCATAACAGCTACGAGTTTTTGAACAGGCAGCACACAGCAGATCACCGGGTCACGCCACATCTCCCGACGGTTCTAAGCTGATTGAGCACAAACTCGCTTAACTCCTAACGACCAGATGACGTCATTGTAGCTGTGCAGACTATTGCACTGCGCATACTATGTCTAAGAGATAACACCCCGTCATGTCCTAATTTTACAACATCTAGGTGGTCAGGGAGTCAGACCACTCGGTTTTATCTTTTTCTTTACTCTCTTTTTAACCACACAACTTTACTTTTTACTTGCCAACGCATGTTTGATAAGTACGTGTGAATCGCTGTAGTTGCCGTATGGACTGTACATAATATACGTGGTGCCATGGTGACATATTTGGACTTTACCACAGCTTGTGTCAAAAAGGCAACTCACCTGTGCAATCTTAGCTCAGTGCTGCATGATTGGGGAGACAGCGCTGCGGCTCTTCTTACATGCTCTAAGTGCAGAACCCCTACGTGGAAATTCCAGCCTCAGCAAACGTTGCAGCGTCATTTCTCTGTCCGCCAAACTTGTATTCGCTGCCAAAACATCATTCAAGCTGGAACGGATGCACGTGAAAAGAAGATTAGTGGAGAGGTCCGCTCACACGCCATATCTTCAGTAGGAGTCTGCATAAAACCAGCCGCGTTCTCCACTAGCTACCAGTTTTCCTTCCATCTCCACAACACAGGTTAAGCGTTTGGGACAGTGTGGCTCTGCCCGGCCTGAACTGCCTGTACCATAATCAGTACCTGAGATATGCAGTGAGGTGATAAAGCATAGGCTTGACATAGGTTGGTTTCAGCAGCATGCGGCATACAAATTTTGTCACCTTTTCGGCACACGTTTTTCTGACCCTCGATTTTGTGACAGGCCTCAAAGTGGTAAGTTAAGCATTTTGGCAGTACATTTTAATCTTATAAAACGAAGTTATGAAAAGCAAAGCAAAGAAAAGTGTTGTTACATATATGTCGAAGAGAAAACAAATCCATCATCAGCAGCTACACATGAGGCTCCTACGCATACAGTTCACAAGTCCTCGGTATCCCAGGGCCACGCATTGCCCAGCCCGGAACATAACACGCTTGGAGATCACTAAATCTTTCTGCAAGATGAACAGAACGATATACATCTGTATGCAGATATATATATATATATATATATATATATATATATATATATATAATGCTACGGGCAGACGCATTAGTATTTTAGCGTTTATGATAACACAAAGCACTCCTCGTCAACTTGCCCCAGTACTAAATCGATTGGTCGCCTTTCGTGCGCAGATTAAACCTCACGTGAGACTAGCATGATTTACCGTGGCATGTGTGAGATTCAACCGTTTCATGAACTTGAAACCCACAATTAATAAAGCAACGTTGGGTACTTAGTTTTTAATGTTAGCCAAACTAATTGACTTAGTAAAGGAAACACGTTATGCTAGTGGTAAAGCTCAATGAAAGTCTCCGAAAATTAACTACAATGGGGTAAGACTTGTCACACAGACCAATAACAACATTTCACCCGCACGGAACATTTCAGGCAATCAGACAAAGGTCTGGGGGGGGGGAGATTAAAATGATAATGAATTCTCCAGTTATTGAGGAACACAGCTATAGTGTTTGCGTTTTAGATATAACCGGTATTCATATGCTGCATATTATATTTCAATTTTTTCTTGTTTTTTATATGACAATCAACTTGAACTTTGTACCTGAAACCGAAAAGGAATGCTAGGCTGTCGATACAAGTCCTTAAATGCCATCTTTGAGCCACTTCACTATGGCGGGTGTCTACAATTTGCATAGAAAACAATCATGACTTAACGGTCTGAGGAACAAGCTAACAGCATGCGCATTAATTCTCTTCTACGGTCTTTGGGCGAGTATAATGTTTAAAGACTACGTCCATTCACCGGCTGCACCTATTTTCAACATTAATTCATGCATTCGTTATTCGCCCCTCATCGCTACTCTCTTCATGTTTTTCGTTCGAAACATACATGCTCACTCAAGCGACGTGAGCGTCAAGTGCTT
The DNA here is from genome assembly GCF_011947565.3 of Pollicipes pollicipes. Lineage (NCBI taxonomy): Eukaryota > Metazoa > Arthropoda > Thecostraca > Pollicipedomorpha > Pollicipedidae > Pollicipes > Pollicipes pollicipes. The sequence continues at coordinate 19,579 of NW_023596660.1, read as the reverse complement.
TTGATCTTAACGTCTGGGACAATCCCATAATGATGATGATGCTTGCCGATAGCTGTCACAAAGACGACTGACTTGCTCGTCCAGCTGACGTCTCGCCTGTCCTGCTCCTCAAGTCACCATGAGGCGGTTCATCATCCTGCCGAAAGTAGTCGGCGCCGTCAGCTGCAGCAGAAGCTACGGCAGCGGCAGCGGCTTCGGCTACCGTTGCCGAAGGCTTCGTAGGTAAACCTGTTGGGGGAGGATTTGTGGAAAGTGGAAGTCTTGGAGGAGGCAGTTTCGGAGGCGGAAGCCACGGAAGTGGGATCGTCGGTGGAGGCACTGGTCTCGTGGGCGGAGGAGGTCTCCTCGGAGGCGGCCCCCACGGTGGCGTGGGCGGCTCCGGCGGAGGTCTGCTCGGCGGGTCAGGAGGGTTCGGCGGCGGCTCTTCGCTGGGTGGAACGGGAGCCACCAGCCATCAGTTCGGAGGCTTCGGAATACCCGGCACGGCCACGGGATCTGCCGGCGGCAACGTCGTCTCGGGTCAAACCATAGGCGTTTTAACTTCAATCACCACCTCAAACGCCAAGGCGGGGGTGAGTCTTCGCTGGGCGTGATTGTAAACACTTGTGCCTTGTGTTCTAAGCCCACAACAGGCAATGTGCCAATAACTGGAATAATGCAATGCTGCAGGAAAATAGCAGACACACAAGCCTTTCATCGTTGTTGATGCTTCTCAGTTCCAAGGTTCGTAAAGCAAGGACTCCGAGTGACCTGCTCTGTCCCGTCCCATCATTCAGTGTGTAACGGACAAGTCCTCGTTTTGCAGGCCTCCGCCTTCAGCGGCGGCAGCAGCTTCAACGCAGGAAAGGCCAGCAGTGCCAAGGGCAGTGACATTCTGGGGCAGTTCTCGACCTCCGACACTGGAGCGGTCACCATTCAGGGCGGTGGGGAATATTACCAAACTGCTGGCGTTGCAACCATTACCAGAATGGACACAGATTAATTACAAAAGTGTGGATTAACCCTAAAACAATTACTGCCGGGATAAGACGCACGCCAGCGTATGTTCGAACCTCCACTCAACGTGTTGTTGCTTCTGTCTCTTGATGAACACAAAATGGATGACGACAGCGGGATTGTTAGCATGACGTTAACTCGGTCGGTTGTTGACGCCCCTTGCGTTGCCTCCGCGGTGTCCCAAGACATGTCTCAGGCTGCGAATGTAGCAATGATCAGTCGTGCCAAACCTATTCATTCCGTTGCACAAAATGCTCTCCCCGCGCTCAGTGAGCCAAAGAAGTTCGTTTTTTTAAGCGGAATGTTAGAAAATGGATGTAATTGAAATCAAAACCTTGGTTTTGAAATCTTGCAAGCGTAAGCGATTAGGTTATGCATCTGATTTCCCTTCAGAATATCCCTGAGATCCCTTTAATCCCTATAGGAAAAAATAGCTTTGCATTTACACGTAGCACTTCGTGTCTACCCCAAAAGTACGGCAAGGAATAGGTGTGTGTTGTGATCAAAACGCCAAAAACGTATTCAAATGCAAATCTTTTCATATTACGCCTTCATTTCATATTTCACCTCATTAAGTTTGGCCTGCTTTTGCTAACATGATGACTTTAAGCGATGTGGAACTATATGAGCAACTTGCAGCATGCATTTGGCCAGGCTGGCCAGGCAGGGCCTTCATGCGGTGCCTTTTGTAAACAAAATGGCCGTCTTTTGTGTGCTGATGACGTACTAATCTTCCGCAATATTACGTCTCTGGCTTACAGACTGCTGTTGCAGAATGATCTCGATTATCTGGCAGCGTGGTCGGCCAGGTGGGTACTGACCCTCGCTCCCGTAAAATGTAAAGCGCTTGCAGTGAACCTCAGGTGTGCTTCCGTCCAGACCAATTATCAAATCGTTTGAAGTGAGCCTGAACATGAGTATGTAAAACCAAAGAACTGGGATTGAGCTAAGAACTAAGCCCATGTGTGTGTAAGCCCAAAGAACTAAATTTGAGCATGTGTGCGTAAGCCCAAAGAACTAAATTCGAACATGTGTGTGTAAGCCCGGCTAGCCCAAAGAAGTTCGGTTCCTAAACGACATGTTAGAAGCTGCGTATAACTGAAAGGAAAATCGTGGTTTTGAAATCCTACAAATGTAAATTTTATGTTATGCATCTGGCTTTACTTTAGGAAGTTGCCATTGTGTCCTTATTGAGGATCCGTACGTTAAGGACGGGTCACCGACTTCTTGCGAGAATAGATTTACTTATATTTCTGTCCGGATGGTGCTCTGCCTAGAAGACGACATTAGGCTCTAACAGGAATATAGGGTCCGCACTCCCCTGGATTTCAGCCGGAGCGTGTTTGTAAGAAAATGGCCGCAGAAAGGGATTTTATCTGCTTTCTCCTTAACGTCTTGCGCGTGTTTGTCATGTCTCGATCGAGTACGGCGCATGCGCTCTCCGACATAGACTATGCCCCTCGCAAGCTTTTCACACAGCTTACACCTAAGTCCGCAACGCAAGTCTCTGAGTGCAAAACCCTGAGACCCAGACACGCATAACTGGCACCTATTGCTCCCGGGCACTTAGGCTCCGAGATAGAAGATTTCACCAGAGCCACTCGCACCATGCTGTTTCTCCAAACTATGCGTAGCCGCAGTCAAGATTTTCTGACGATATGTCTCATTTTCCAAGAGCAAGTGCTCATATCTATGCAAGGTAGTGTTAAGAATTTGTCGTCATGATTGGAATGGCAGCCCTCCAACGATCATTTCAGAGCTATGGGATTCAGAAAATGGTAAGCGTTAGGGCAGGCGTGCATACGCCTGGAGGGACAATCACCGAGCTTAAACTCGCGCATGTGCGCTGAGCACCCGATCGGGGTCTCCTTCCCACGGGACTCTCGACTCACTCGTGGCTGCCGCATACAGCCCGCACCGCAAAGGCGGGGTGTCGCGAGGATGCAGGACGAAACCAGATAGAGGTAAGAAGGTCGAATTTCCCGCATGGACTGTACATAATATATCTGCTGGCACTTGCTGGACTTGGACCCTTCTTCATCTCCTGTAAAACACGACTTACCAGTTCCATATGGGCTCAGTGGTGTACGGTTGGCAGGTGGCGCGCCAACACACAACTCCCGTTTATAGTAACACTGTCCGTGCAAAGCATAGCTCCAGCGCACCCTGCAGTGTTATTGCTCAGTTCTCCTGCCATGTTATTTCTCGGTTTTCTGCACTCGCCCATGCTGCCATAACATCAGTTAAGCTGACAGTGATGCATGTGAAGAGGAGATCAGTGTAAAGGCACTCAAAGCTTTACAGGGGCGGGGTGGCGCTGCGTCGTTCACGGGGACAGGGTGGCGAATGCATGTGTTGTCAACAACGCTCTGCAAAGTGGCTGCACTTCTTGCGGACTGGTGTTTTGAGAGTTTTCGGATCGAGAAGTTCTGAATTGCAACTGAGCGACTGCCGTTGGAGGCACTGCTGCGCCGTAGCCCTGCAAGGACACGGCTGCAGATCTCATCGGTGGTTTTGTGGTGATGTTTCCACCGCGCCACACGCGATGGTCAGCATAGCCAGCTGTGCTGGACTCTGCACTCACGTCCTCTGTCCCGTAGGTTATTTGTGTGTACACCCGAGCTTATGACAAGCTGTTTGAAGTGCATGCAAACTTAGCCGCGCATTTTCAGCGCGATTCAGTGTTCTTGCGTTTGAAAAGAAGACGGGATGCGTTTCTGTGCTCATATTCAATACCATACAATTTAACGGCGAGAATAGTGGCAATCACTTAACTTCGTGACACTCTTCCACCTCTACGTTGTACCTGCATGCGTTTTACATTTTGCACTAGAGCGAACAAGCTGCCTCCGTGGACTCAACACAGACAATAAATGTATGCTGGCATTTTACATCTGTGCATGAAACCACCCATGTTAAACTACGTTTTTTATTCATGATATAAATGGAGGCTGGAGCATGGAGAAGCATGCTTCATGGATATGTGTACATCATTAGATCTGCCCGTGATTAGATTTGTCAGGCTGTTGCGTTGTTGGAGACTGTGCACTCATCGGCCATGGATGTAATACTGAGACTCTTGCACCCTGTTGTTTATCCAAGCTATCCGTGCGCGGTGTTTTGATTTTCTGACGATGTGTCTGATTTTCCAAGAACAAGTGCTTACATCTATGTAAGGTAGTGTTAAGAATCTGTGGTTATGATTGGGACGGTAGCGCTCCGGCTATTAATATCTGTTTGGAGTGCAGGACACCTTCGTGGAGATCCCAGTTCCGGGAAAAGCTGCAGCGCTATTTTTACTGACATTGGTTGCCAAACCTTCAGTTAAGCTGGTGCTGACGCACGTCAAAAGAAGATTTGCGGGATGGTTGGCACGATCCCCGAATCTTCATTAGGAGTATGTATAAAATGCAGCCGCGTTTTCCACTGTCAGACAGTCCGCCTCCAGCGTCGACAAGACGGCAAGGTACGGCGCCGGACGGTAAGTGTTTGGAGCACCGTGGCTCTGCCTGGCCTCGACTGCCTGTACCATAATGAGCAGCTGAGAGAAGCAGATGGGTGGCATAGTTTGTCTTCAGGAGCTCTTGCATCTGAATTTTGTTACCTTAACAGTTGTTTTCCAGACTCTTGGTTGTGTGTCAGATTTCTGAAGGGCGAGTGAAATATTTTGGTGGCATTTCCCAAAAATGTAAAGCGAGGTGATTAAAAGCAAAGCAAAGTGTAGCCTTGTTGTATCTCGGTGGTAGAGAAAGCATATCCATTATCAGTTGCTACATACTGGGCTCCTACGCATACAGCTCACGTGTCCTCAGCATCCCAGGGCCACGCATTGCCCAGCCCGGAAGATAACACGTTTGGAAACTATTAAATGGCCTTGAAAGATGACTTAAATGGTATGACATGTTAATGCTGCGCGCAGACACGTTAATATTATCGTGTCTATGGTAACACAAATAACACGCGTTCTCAGCTTTCCCCAATACTGAGTTTATTGGTTACCTTTCGAGTGTAGATGAAACATACATTTGAGACTGGAGTGCCTGACATGCGCGAGAGCCAACGGCTTGATGAAATTGAGGTCAATAATTAATACAGAAACGTTGGGTACTCATACCTTAACACGCGCCCGGGTAGCTGGGTGGATACCGTGCGCCCGGGTGGGGGTAAACGTGACTCCGTGCGCTCGGGTGGGGGTCAACGTGACTTCGCTGAGAACTCAGGAACTAAGAAAGCTAGAAACACCAAATTAACAGGGTGCATTAACCTGTAGGTGAACTAGCTCAGACCATAGCTTAATGTTTCTAGGTCATGAAATTGGGTCAAATAACGCCGAAGAACTTAAATATCAGGTTGGTCTCTAATGTTCTCCAGTACCAGTAGCTAGATAACTGCTCTAAGTGAAATGTATCATGCTCATTTAAGGTCAGTGAACTTGTTTGACCTTTTGATAGACGTGTTGACTAAAATCGTGTAAGACTTCCTTGAGTTTTGCATTTGAATCAGCGACAAAGATTACGCTAGGCAACATGTTCCTAAGAAACGTCGACCTAGGTCATTTCAGGTCAGTGACCTATTCTGACCTTTAAGAGGCCAATAGAAAATGTATAAGGCGGTTCCTGTTATCAATAAATTCGAAATGAGTACCAGAAGCTATGCCACGCAGCAAGAGCTCGACGAAATACAACAGGTTAGTTTTGACCATGGTGTGACGCTCAGAGCTCACCCTACGTCAATGTCGTTCGCTCATTCACTTGTTGTGTTTCGTAGGAAAGCATACCAGAGATTCATAGCTTCGTCTATTACTCCGTTGTTATTGAACGATTCCTCAGAAATTGATTTCGCCGAAACCATGCCTTGAATTTTACCTCCCATAGATCAGTGACCTGACAAGATGCGTCCAAATTTATGATACCAAATAATTTGTTATTCCTTTTTAAACAGCTATCCAGAATTTGGTGCGGCTATGCCTCGCCGTTCAGAACCAAATCCGGAAAACCCTTTGGCGGATCAGTTTGACCCCCGCCCGAGCGCGTGTTAACATCAACCAAAATGAGTGGCAAAGTAAACGGAATGCGACATTCTATTGGTAAAGGTCAAAGAAAGCCTCCGATAAAACAACTACAATCATTTAAGACATGTAATAAAGACCAATAACAGCATGTCACCTGTTGGGGACAATTCAGGCAATCAGACAAAGGGAGGATGATTAAATAATACTTTATTCACCAATCATTGAGCAACACAGCTGTTGTTTTCGGATCAGGTGCAGGTACAGTTTCACATTTTAGAGTTGTCAAGTTTCCATTGGCCGTATACGACATCTACACTCATATTTCTTTATGTGTTTGATGTGACAACCAATTTAAAATTCGCACCTAAGTGCGAGAACGGACTGTTAGATTGTCAAACAAGCTCTGTAATGCCGTTTTTGAGCCGCCTTACTATAGTGGGCAGTTAAGTTGCATAGAAAACAATTGCGACTCAAATGCTTGAGAAATAACCGAACAGTATGTGCGTCTCTTCTCTCGCACTGTGTCTTGGTCCCTAGCATGTATAAAAAAGTAGTTCCAATAACAGGATGTATTTATTTTTAATGTGAATCCAAGCACCGGGTATGCTTACGAATTTCGTTACTTGCTTAATATTTTCCTGTTAACACCTACATTTCCCTGAAGCAATACAAACTGATCTGAGGCAATATGATTTAAGATTATGTTTGATCTCAATGTCTGGGAACATCCCATAACGATGATGATGCTTGCCGATAGCTGTCACAAAGACGACTGACTTGCCCGTCCAGCTGACGTCTCGCCTGTCCTGCCCCTCAGGTTACCATGAAGGGGTTCGTCATCCTGCTGATCGTCGTCTGCGCCTTCAGCAGCAGCAGAAGCCAAGGCAACGCTGGCGCAGGCGGAGGTGCCGCGGGTGGCGGCGGTAGTGAAGATCGCGAAGGAGGTGAAAACGTGGAAGAAAAAAGCTCTGGAGGTGGAAGTTCCGGAGTAGGAAGATCGAGAACTATACCTGTGTTGATAGGCGGTTGGGGAGGAGGTGGGTTCGTCGCGGGACCCTCCGGTTGGAGACCCTGAATAAGTATCTCTGGAAGATACGAAGTTGAATTCAACTGGAAGTAAGCCCATGGTCTTAAAATGTCAGAAACGTTAATGCTTATATGGTTCATCTGATTTCACCTTGGGAATTTGCTAGTACGGTATTTACACGTAGCGCGCTGTGCCTACCACTCAAGTGCGGCTTGAAATACGTGCGGTATTTGAGCGAAATGCGGAAACCGTATACAAATGCAAATTATTTTATACTTCACCTTCACTTCGTATTCTAGCCCGCAAGGTTTGGTCTCTTTGTGCTTACATGACGACTTTGAACGATGTGGAACTATGTGAAAAACGAGAGACAGGTAGCAAGCCAGTCTGGCTAGATCGCGCGTTCATGGAGCGGCTACTCTATACAAATGTTTGCCAAGCACGCAGGGCTGCACCGCGTATACTGCAGATAATGTACAACCCAGACTGTGTACGGTTGGGCCATGATCTTCGTCAGGTCTGTAGTCCCGTCTCTCTCCAAAGCGCACTCACTTGGGCTCACCTCCGATCCCACAACGTACGTTCACCACAGCAGCCATTAGCACCAAATGTGAGCAACGCGGTGGCTGGTGGTTGGCATGGTGTTGGATGATTCAGTCAAATTACATTCCGTGACACGTTCTTGTTTTTCTCTCGCTGTCAGACGAAATGCGAGACTTGAATACCCAGCGTAGTATGCCCAAAAATGCCATATAACATAGTGAGTCAGAGGATCGCATTACAGGCTGAGACACTATGGGGACAGAGGTTTGATGTTGTCGACAGCCTCTCGCGATGGCTGAAAACAGCGGAATTTCCCCGGTCCAAAACGTCAAACATGGCTTCTGCACACAGCATGGTAAGAACTATGCACAGTATGTTGATGTCGGTAGTTTCATGTGCACATGAGATATCGCGCGCTTTTTGCCCCTGATTTAGGCGGCACTTGTCGCATATGGCGTGAGAATTTGGCAGCGATCGCACAAAACGTCGGAGAGGTATCCTCAGAACACCATAGGGGGGGGGGGGGGGGGGGGGGCGGGAAATTGATTCCTGCCATCCCTGTCAGGGCGACGGTTGTGTTATATGGTGATTTTACATTTACGTTTGCATTCATGTTATTGAAGGCGCATCCACGTAGTAGTTCTTCTACGCATACTCGTACAAAAAAAAACCAGGCACAGTGCGGGCAGATCCACATATACGCAGAGGTGAAAGCAGCTTCAGTCAACGACTTCGCAATGTAAAACAGTCAAGAATGGCCGGCGTGAGGGAGCTTGGACGACCGCGGCAGGCTACCGGCTCCACGCGTCGGCGGACGGTGCGAGCCGCTGGGTGGCGGTCAGCCGGACGCGCGGCGGATCTAGCGAGTCAACACCCGAACTGCTCGAAGTCGACACCACCCGAACAGCCCGAGTTTGACGTTGTGGAGACTCGGCCCGCACTAAGAATGCAGCATGCAGTGCACTATGGGATTCGGATACGTGCAATGCCCCGTGCACACTCGGGTAGTCCCGGTGGAGCATGTAAACACGCAAACTTTAAAAGCTCGATTTCCGGGAAGATTTAACATTTGACCCGTCATAACGAGGTCAATTAATGTCCTAACGTCAGAATTCTGATAACCAACAATGATATCTCTTTGAGATAATTTACTGGTGTTTTCAGCTAGGTTCTGTCTCTTTTAGTTTGGAAACGGCGCCTTGGATCGTATCAACCTTGGCCAATCCGGGCGACGTTGAAGGACATTTCCTCATGCTGCAAAGGCATTTGCCAGTCAGTCAGTACAAATGGTTACAACTCAGTGATGTTATGGGTGGATATGATATGAAAGCTCCCCAAATGCTGTTTCAAAAAGTCGCCATTTTGTTCCATGTGGCGCGCTGTAGCCGGAGATGTTGCTAAAAAAGAGAGTTTAAAGAGGTCGGCACATGCCGGCAAAGTAGTCACAGCACCCGCAATCTGAAATAATACGCCAACATCCTAAGCAAGGATGGTTACGCGGGCATTAATCCGCCATCCGTGCAGCCCAGACCATGGAAGTCGAACTTCTGATGAGTGGTTCTGAAATGGGGTGCAGATTTCTTAGATGCACATTATAAAGGCTACATTTCTGAAGTTCAAGAACTTTGAAAAAGTATGGAATTTTATATCAGATATAACATTTTTAGACCTAGTGGCTTCAGGCATAGCAGTTTCAGACATAGCAATTTCAGGCATACCCCCTGTTATAATCTTGTCATCGTACCTTGCACAATATTGAGTGAAGGGCAATATACAACCGTCATATCTGGAAATCGCACTTACCAGAGACAGATATGAACGCCTTGACAATCAGATTGGTCTTAGCCTTTATCGCTCCATGGCTCATGAAGTGACAGGATTTTAATGGCGTTATCATGGCGTCATGGACGCCATGATAACGCCATATGGACGCGACTGAAATACTCTTCGCCATATGCCCTTCCCCATTTCCGCGGGTGCACAGCTCAAAAACTAGAGAAGTTTAGGTCTTAAGAAGGACAGGATTGTGAACAGCACCGAAAGGTCCGCAAGATGGCTATTTCAGTTCAAAACCCCACAAAAATGTGGAACACTCCCTTTCAACAATACAGCAATGCTGAACATAACAAATGTAGTTTATCACGTAAAGCACAGTGAGCAGTCTGACGGCAAAGCCTTAGCGAGTGATTTCTTGTGGATGGAAAGCCCTCCAGGAGGTCTTTCTCCAAATCACGCATTACTTCAAGATGTCGTGAAATAGTGTGTAGGGTCTGTCACTTGTCATGTAGGGTCGAAACAGTGCCGCTGACCAAACCTGTTCCCGCCTTTCTCCGCACATGCGACGCATAGGCATGAACCAAAGCGGCAAAACACATCACTCCTAAGCCCGCTGCGCCAGTCACTCACGCGCTGACACCTGCGTGCTAGCCGCCAGAACTTTGGGCACAGCCAGCAAATGAAATCTGTGTGCAAATGAACAGCTCGAGACGAGCACAATCCCAGTTTTAATCTTAATGGTGTTGATGACGCATTGCAATTCTCTCCATGCTTGTGTTCCATGGTTTATCGCGTTTAAAGATAGCCTCCAACGGTTACAAATGGAGTTGGTGGCCGGTGACAGTTTAGGCTGTTTTCTTCATGCTTCTGTTCCATGGTTTATCGTGTTTAAAGATAGCTTCCAACGGTTGCAAATGGAGTTGGTGGCCGGTGACAGTTTAGGCTGTTCGAAACTTCTTCGTTGACAGAAAGGTACCTTCATCACTCCTAGATGGTTGGCCGGCTCGTTGTATGCTGCCGCTACGCTGACTTCTGCCACTCTCCATGGCGGCGCCGGCGCCATCACAGTCCGGTCCCGAGAACGCCTTCCATTCTAACGGGTACGGGGCATCGTGGAGGCATTGGCACGTCGCCAGGCTGGCACCAGTGCTGCCACCTATGCACCATCACGACATGTGGTGGCGTTGGCCGAATCGTGGAGGATTTCGCGAAAGTGACGCTTGCTTGAAAGGCGTGTTCCACATGTGCATTGGGTTTAACTGAAAAAGTCATCTTGAACACCATTCGATGCAGCTCAAAGCCCGTCCCCTCTGCGGACATAAACCCCTCTAGTCTCTGAGCCACACAGCCACGAAGATGTGTGGTTTTTTCTGCATACCAATTCAAGGTCCCCCAGTCACCGATGGCGACATAAAAACGGCACTCAAATTCCGTCATTCACTTGGCAATGCGGCGATCCAGGCCAAACAAAATGTAACTGTCGACTCGCTCATATCTGGCGTTTGTGAGCACGATTTCCAGATGCAATGGCCGTCAACTGGCTTTCCATCCATGTTGTGAAGGCTCGATGATGCAATCAAACAATGACATAGTGAGGTGACGATATTTACGATGACGACTCATAAGGTGATGAACATGCAACAAATAGAGAAATTGTGCGGTCTGGAGCAGTCTTTTCCACTTGAAAGTACACCAACGGTGATAAATGACGGCCGAGTGTAACGGCCGTCATATGGCTCTCAGTCAAGTTGCGCAAGGTTCGATGATATAATAAAACAATGACTTATCGAGGTGACGATATTTACGATGGCGACGCACGAGATGATGCGGATTTACTTAATAAAGAAATGGTGCTGTCTGGATCAGTCTTTTTCACTTCAAAGTATACCAATAGTTATAAGTGAGCTTATTTCATCATATCTTATGCACGCTTCAATGCCCTCAAACGTTGTACTCTCTCAGTAGGTACCAGGACATGTGGAAATGGTATCAGGAAAAGCGATAAGGGGAGCCAATGCGGCCATCGGATTGCCGTCAAGACAGAACAATTACATCTTTTTAGCGCCAATGCCTCTTGCTTTTATCGCTTTCATCAATTATCATCGACTGTCATCATATTTTCATCTCATCGCTTTTCAATCAATTTTACATCAGCAACATTCGGTGCTCTATACACTATCAGGTAAGAGAATGTAAAGTAGTGGACGAGCCAGTGCCTAGGCTACGCGCTCGTGGCAAAAACTAAACTCGTCTTGTGCATGTCAGTCAGCTGATCAGTGCAAGTTCCTCGACGGATTGATGTGAACTGCGGCCTCTTGGAACAGGCCCTCTGACGGTGGGTTTTCAGTGCCGGTGGTTTGGAGGGCGGGGTGGGGATGGGGTGCTATGCCCCGTTTGGAAAAACGATGATGCAAAACGAGTTCAACAGATGACGTAGTTTCGATAGCTGTAGCCTGACCCGGGGAACTACAGAAGTCCTATTCCTAACGTCCACATGACGTAACTTTCAGCAAACAAACCATTGGACTTCAAATGGCACGCCTGAGAGATACCACCCGTTATTTGATACTTTTATCATTTCTAGACCGTCAGTCATATATTTACGGGGCATGTTTGACACCAGCTGGTAGATTGCTCACTTTCCCGCATAGTTGGTTCGTTGTTTGGATTAGAGCTCTTTCGACCAGAAACGATCATTCAGAGCTATGGGATTAAGAAAATGGTAAGCGTTAGGGCAGGCGTGCATACGCCTGGGGGGACAATCGCTGAGCTTAAACTCGCGCATGTGCGCTGGGCACCCGGTCGGGGGTCCCCTTCCCACGGGACTCTCGACTCACTCGTGGCTTGCCGCATACAGCCTGCAGCGGAAAAGCGGGGCTTCGCGAGGATGCAGGACGAAACCAGATAGAGGTAAGAAGGTCGAATTTCCCGCATGGACTGTACACAATATATCTGCTGGCACTTGCTGGACTTGGACCTTTCTTCATTCCTGTAAAACACGACTTACCAGTTCCAAATGAGCTCAGTGGTGTGCGGCTGGAAGGTGGCGGGCCAACTCACAACTCCCGTATATAGTGTAAGACTGTGCAAAGTAGAGCTGGAGCACGCGCTGAAGGGTTCTTTATCAGTCCTCCTGCAGTGTTATTTCCCGGTTCTCCGTACTTGCCCATGCTGCCATAACTTCAGTTAAGCTCATAATGATGCCTGTGAAGAGGAGATCAGTGGAAAGGCCGGCACGCCCGCCATATCTTCATTGGGTGTGTGCATAAAAGCCAGCCGTGCTTTCCACCAGCAACCAGTCCTCCACCCCGCCCTACAACATCAGGTGGGTGTTTGGAGCAGCGTCGCTGGCAGGCCTGGACGGCCTGTACAGTTATGAGTAGCTGAAAGACGAAAGTAGTTGCTCAAGTTTGTTGCCAGCACTGGAAGAAGATTTTTTGTTTTTTCTTGTCTGAGTTCATGCTCGGTTCCTGATGTCTTAAGGCTCCTAAAGTAGGGCAAATTAAACATTTTGGGCAGTATGTTTTAAATGCGTGAGGCCACGCCGACCATTTGTATTACGCAGTTGTACAAACAACTTTTTTAACGCATTTATGGATTACTAGCGCAGGCAAAATATTGGATATTTCATGCTTGTGATAATACAACTAGCGTGCATTCTCAGCTGGGCATAAGGGGAAATCTTGCGATCACCGTCTCCTGTGCTTATAGAGTCTGAGCTGTGTTTGCCATGTCATGCCACGCCGATGCAAGAGTTTTTCCTGTTATCACGCTGCGGTAGTCTTTGGTTGTTTCTTAGTCCACTCATGCGGAAAATTTTTGCCATTTTCCCAAACCGTTTCAGTTGCAGACGTTTTTACACTTATGCACTATTCCCAAAAATCAATTTCACGCAAAGTGTCAAGATTGGACGCTTTTACTGCTCAGAGGCGCTATAGCATGAATTTAATGAGCCGTGTCGGGTCGAATTACGGCATATTTAGGCGAACGCGTCGTCCATCGGTCACTGTTGATAACCCACCATTGATTCAACTGAGGTGTCTTCTACTAAAGCTTTTTCCTTTTTTGCTGGGTTTGATCACACAGCAGCACAGTAATGTGATGCATGATGCATTTGAGGCATGACGATAAATCTAAGATTAACTCGACTAGGTCTACACATGTTGTGGCGACTTTGGGCGCCTCCATGTCGACTCAGCCAGGCTAGATGACAAAGTGAAGGGAATAAGTAAGCTGAGTATTCAAGGTTATTTAAAGCTTCCGACAATAGAAATACTGGAGGGTAACACATGTCATGTAAACACATGGCGGGATTACACCCGCACGAGCCCTTCAGACAATTAGACGAATGGGAATGATCGGGTAGATTTAAATGGTACTTATTTCCAGATTAATAATGAGCTATACGCCTATAGTTTTATATCACGTGTGCGGCTATGATTTCTAAATTACGCGTGCATTGACACTAAAGATGCTTCAAAGGCATACACAGCTACAAGGATGGGTTCGCATCAGATGAATTTGAACAGAATATGAGAGGGGGCGGCCCCTATGGCCTGGTTAGAACTCCATTGTTTCTTTTCAGGTGGTCAAACTAGTCCGTGCGGGCATAACGAGAGGGAGTCCAAATTCGTACGTGGATCTTAGATGACATTCTTGGATTGTCAATACCAGATTTGTACTTCTTGTTCGAGAATTTGACTCTTGGAAGTTGGTTTTAAAGACGCCTAGCAATGTAAGACATTTGGTTTGCATCATCAATGAAAGGTTTGAGAAATGTGCTAACGTAAAGTGCATCTGTTCTCTCCAATGTGTTTGGGCAGAATAAAATGCCTAACAGCCACACACTAAGAACACACTAGCCGTGGCTAATTCACCCATGCATTTACGCACTGGTTATGATGATTTGATTTGCAATTCGCTTCATGTTATTCGTTTGACACCTACATGATCTCTGAACCGATGTGCGCGTTACGTGTTTTTGATCTCAGCGTTTGGGGCCGTCCCATAATGAGAATGATGCTTGCGCCCATCGCTGTCACAAAGACGACTGACTTGCCCGTCCTGCTGACGTCTCGCCTGTCCTGCCACTCAGATCACCATGAAGCGGTTCGTCATCCTGCTGAGCGCGGTCTGCGCCGTCAGCTGCAGCAACAGCTACGGCAGCGGCAGCGGCTTCGGCAGCGGCAGCGGCCTCGGCAGCGGTGGCGGAGGTGGCGGCGGAGGAGGAGGCGGCGGTAGTACTGGTGGCGGTGGTGGCGGCGGTGGGCGGCGGCGGCGGCGGCAGTGTCGGCAGCGGCGGTGGTGGCGGCGGCGGTAGTGGAGGTGGAGGTGGAGGTGGCACTTTCGGAGGGGCCTGCTGCGGAAATGAACATCTGGGAGGAGGAAGCTTCGGAGGTGGACATACTGGAGGAGGAAGTTTTGGTGGTGGACCTGTTGGAGGAGGGAGCGTCGTAGGTAGACCTGTAGGAGGAGGAGGTTTTGTAGGTAAACCTGTTGGAGGAGGAGGCTTCGTAGGTAGACCTGTGGGAGGAGGAGGCGTGGTAGGTAGACCCGTCGGAGGAGGGGGCTTCGTAGGTAGACCTGTTGGAGGAGGCGTCGTAGGTAGACCTGTTGGAGGAGGAGGCTTCGTAGGTAAACCTGTTGGGGGAGGATTTGTGGAAAGTGGAAGTCTTGGAGGAGGCAGTTTCGGAGGCGGAAGCCACGGAAGTGGGATCGTCGGTGGAGGCACTGGTCTCGTGGGCGGAGGAGGTCTCCCTCGGAGGCGGCCCCCACGGTGACGTGGGCGGCTCCGGCGGAGGTCTGCTCGGCGGGTCAGGAGGGTTTCGGCGGCGGCGGCTCTTCGCTGGGTGGAACGGGAGCCACCAGCCATCAGTTCGGAGGCTCGGAATACCCGGCACGGCCACGGGATCTGCCGGCGGAAACGTCGTTTCGGGTGAAACGATAGGCCCGGGTGGCTCGACATCAATCACAAGCACAAGTGCCAAGGCGGAGGTGAGTCTTCGGCTGAGTCTTCGCTGGGCGTGATCTGGGGACTTGTGACGGAAACCGTTAAAGGCTCGGGCATTGCGTTTGAGATTGATGATCTTTAACGAGCAAATACTTCGAATGCGCGGCAATTCAGCAACAGCTCAATGCAACACGACTTTCATCAAGCCGTTATATGGAGATTCTTCACGTTATCAAGCCTTCATACCACATAACTTTTTTGACGTTATTACTCAGAGCCTGTTCTGAGACCATAGCTCACTCAGAGCTTTACCCTGTTCCACCGTCCGAAGAATAACCTTCACGTCCTCCGTTGGCAGGGCTCCGCCTTCGGCGGCGGCAGCAGCTTCAACGTGGGGAAGGCCAGCAGTGCCAAGGGCAGTGGCATCCTGGGGCAGTTCTCGACCTCCGACACTGGAGCTGTCTCCGTTCAGAGCGGTGGGGAAGGATACTACTAAACTTCTGACATGGGAACCAGCACAGGAGTGGTGCACGGTGCTACCAGCAAGCAGCAAATCAGGGCCTGGGTCAGCGATGTGGAGGGTAGTGTTAAGAAAAGGTGGATCGTTTTGAAACCAAAACTGTCCAAACTAATCCTCAAAACATATAGCATGAGATTCCTCCAAACATAAGACAAACTATATGAGAATGTTCTAACCCCAGCCCTTGTGCCATTGCATTGGATTGTGGAGGAATACAAACTGGATGGCGGCAGCCATTTTGTTGACACCTGTCGGACTGGTGACGCCTCGTTCTTCGCGGCATCCCAGTGAGACTCTGGCTGTACGAGTGTTGCGGTGCCCAGTCGGGCCGCACATGCCAGTGCCGTCACGAAAATACTTGCTTGGCGTTTGGAACAAGTTCGGATTATCCGACCTCTAATTACGAAAGCACCGATGCCGTGGTTATGGGTCTTGCTCAGGGGCTGCTAGAGCAGTAGGGCCCCTATAAAGATCACTTCGCACAACCAGGTACTGAAAACGGTTCCACACAAAGGCTATTTATTTTGTCAATTTGTAAATGGCAGCCTTATTTTGTTTGCAAAGCGCGTGCAGATTATCTGAAATTGAGTTAAAAACGAACAGCAGACACAGGATTACCCTGGCTATTGCGCACTTTGCTACAGGGATTTCTCGGCTCAGTGGTTCGTTAAGCCCATGACACCTACGCAGGCTAACCTGCAGCCGGCGTGTCGATTCCACCTTAGTAAAATTACTTTTTGAATTTTTTTGTCCTGTCATCCTACCGCGCACGGCACCGAGTACTCAGTACTGAAGTACTGAGGTACATGGTACCGAGTTCATATCCATCCCACAGCATTCGCACGCGTACCTCTGAGACGGTACGGTTTTTTCTGGCAATTCGTTTCTTTTGGTTCTGCCTGCATTGTGTCGGGTGTGTTTCCCAGGTACTCAGCCACCGTCTGAGTGATGTCGGGCCCCGCTCCCAGCTGTGAGCGCACCAGCTCTCCTGACGTCAGCAGCTGGTCACCACAGTAGTAGCTGTACACAACGGCGGCCTCTGGTCACAACTGGGGGGCACTATTCAACGCGACATAACTCTTCATAATCACGGGGGTCTCTATCATAACTAGCCTGTGCAGCATGGCGACAGCTGGTAACAGTTGTAGCAGCTTTCCAGTTATCACCAGAGTGACAGCTGGTCAACACGGCAGCACCATGGTTGTAAATGTTCTAGACGATGAGATGTCAAATATTATGATCATTGCCAATTCGTTTTTTTTTAAACTTCGTCTCATGACGTCAGAGAACCCTCGGCTCTGGCTGAGACTGCAGTGTCGGCAGAGGCCCACACAGCTCGTGGCTGCTGGGCACAGTGACTGCAGCCAAGGTCAGTAGACCGGATGCATTGGCGGCATG
The DNA here is from genome assembly GCF_011947565.3 of Pollicipes pollicipes. Taxonomy (NCBI): domain Eukaryota; kingdom Metazoa; phylum Arthropoda; class Thecostraca; order Pollicipedomorpha; family Pollicipedidae; genus Pollicipes; species Pollicipes pollicipes. The sequence continues at coordinate 2,358 of NW_023596660.1, read as the reverse complement.
GTGCATCCGGCCAACGATGGGTCTGCATCCGGTTTGCAATGGCAACAGCCCGCCAAATTAACATGTGCGTGGATACGGTTGTCGTTGGCAGCGTGATGAATCGACTTCTGTCAACGCATAATAAGGCTAATTATAAATGGCACTCGCTCTAAAACACCCTGAACTTGGAGGTGACAAAACTAGTTGATTTGGAAAGGGGGAGGCACGACTGCAGGTATGGAATCATTTCTGGGTCTATTCTTTCCATCGGATGTTACATGTGTGATACCACTCTTAACCACGCGTTCGGTTGGAGCATATGGGCAGGTCAACGTGACGTTCCCGAAGATTTGTTCCAGAATAATCTGCGACCGGCGCGGCGTAACCGCGACAAATTTTCTGCCGGTGGAAGTAGCTAAATAGTAGAACTTTCGGCACACAAATTAGATGTGCCCTGAAATGTAACTTACGGCAGGTCCAAGTCGGACCATGGCTGTCAGCGTAGGCAACTCCTGGGGAATCGTTCGATATGATTTGGCAACAGAGCTTTACATGAAGCCACACATTTTTGGGACGTTTTGCAGACAATTAGCCCATTAAATGCAAGCTTACGTTTTATTTCATTGACTCTGGGTCAGGTATGAAGTTCAAGGAGGTCAAAACAGAACTGCTCTTTCACTGAAGAACCTGCTATATGGGGTAGTTATATATTGTTCATTTCATATTTTTACATCAATGGGACATCAAAAGACATCCTTTTTTTAATCACTATGTGTCAGATTACTAAACTTCAATGACTAGTTTAACCTCTTGCTTTTAGAAACTATCGCCTAACGCAATCGTTGCTCATCTCAACTAAAAAATCAAAGCAGCCGTGTACATTATCGTCACCGTGACTTCTAACGATATTGTATAATATGAACAATGTTTGGTGGGCAATACTGCACAAGAAAACAACTTTAAAGCAGCGCTGTCATTGTCACAAACTGTGTTTCCACTTGCATTATGACATTTCTTTCCCACACCTTTTTTAGCAACGTCCTTTTCACCACAAATGCGCCATAGGTACCGCGTGCAGCTGCACAGCACCGACACGTTTCCAGCGATAGTTTTCGTTGCATAAGTGCAGAGCGCCCGCCCTCCATGGATAAGATGCCATGTTTATTTCGTACAAAAAATCGATCCAAATGCCATCAGCACACTGCTCTCAAGCGCGAGCTGTTGGTAAGAAAACATTTTCGCTGGCGTGTGTGGGTGGGGTGCGGATAGCGGTGACTGGTGAGTGATGGAAACTTCCCCGCTCCCATCTGGCATGGTAAAATGGGTTTTGTTTCAGTGGGTTGTCCGGGCGGACCCCAGCGGTGGGAGTGCCCAGTCAACAAATTGGATCGGAGGCTTGGAACCTGAACCGCTGTTAAGACTGGTCTTCGTTTCGTGCTTCGTTATGGAACGACACGGTGTGTCGTCCGCGGCTGGCTCTGTGAGTGGACGCCGGCACACCTCCATCAGTAGCTCATCTGAGACGTGTCACCCGGCTATGCAGATGGCAAAACTGACGGAAACTTCCAGTATTGGTGACACTAGTGGCATCTACCTCCTTGCGTCGGTGTTCTCAGGACAGGGCAGCAAACTTGTGCATTGCGGACCACGTTTTGCGGAGCGGCTGCGCATCTTGCCGTATTTTGGAAGTTTTTTGGTTCGAGAAGCTCTAACTCGCTACTATAAAAAACTACCGTTGGTGGCGCTGCCGCCGCGCGTTCGGAGGCGGCAGATCTCATCGGTGGTTTTGTGCTGGTGTTTCCACCGCGCGCGGCACGTGATGGTCAGCATAACCACCTGTGCTGGACTCGGCGCTCACGTCCTCTGTCCTTTAGACTGTGTGTGTGTGTCTGTCTGTGTGTTGTGTGTGTGTGTGTGTGTGTTGTGTGTTGTGTGTGTGTGTGTGTGTGGGTGTGTGTGTGTGTGTTTGTGTGTGTGAGTGTGTTGTGTGTGTGTGTGTGTGTCTGTGTTGTGGTGTGTGTGTGTTGTGTGTGTGTGTGTGTGTGTGTGTGTGTTGTGTGTGTGTGTGTGTGTGTGTGTGTTGTGTGTTGTGTGTGTGTGTGTGTGTGTGTGTTTGTGTGTGTGTGTTTCGGCCGCTTCTGCCTACGCTGTTCGCCGCGTGTGCCAACGTTCACCGCGCATTTTAATGACTCCGTGTTTTCTGCTGGTCGAAAGTAGATGGGATGCGTTCTGTGCTAATAATAGCATACAACTTACCGGAGTAGAAAATGTTTTTTTTTTTGCTCGCTGACTCCTCAAAACTTACGTTCGCGGCACACTACTTCCTCCATGTTTTCCTCCCATGCGTTTTACATACTGCGCTAGAACGAACAGCTTATA
>NW_023596659.1:17500-50287 GCF_011947565.3 Pollicipes pollicipes | reverse complement strand
GGGGGGGGGGGACTGGCCGTGGGGCGCTGCCCTCTGAGCCAGTGGGGTTCAGGAGCGGGGGGGCGCGAGGGGGCGGTCGCAGCCGGCGTCGTGCGGTGTGTGACCTCAGCGGCGACCCGAGGAGAGTGACCCCCGCGCGAACCGGCTGCGTTTCAGGAGATGCTGGCGGCGGCGGCCGAGGGCTTCGCCGGCGGGGTGAGAGCCTGACCAGCGGCGGGGTTTACAGCGAGCGGGGCACGAGGCGGTGCTGCCTGCTGGTGGTGGCGAGGGCGCGGCTGGGGCGGGGCCACTGCACGCCGGCGGGCACGGAGAACGCGCCCAGTGGAGCTGGATGATGTTGCGTGGTTCACAGACGCACAGGGTGGCACAGGCTTTGTCCGGAGGCGCACAGCTCTTCACGTCGCTCTGTCGCTGTCTGACACGTGGTTGGCGGAGAGGAGTTGACACAGCTTGTGTTCTTGTTTTTCCCTGTTTGTAGCGTGCAGACTGTGCTGCTTTGTTCTGTTGCACTACCTCGGAATGACAGAGATCATCGTTTTTTTTGTCGGCTGTACGGATGGATTACACTTGGGCATTTTGTCGGTACACTGTCTTATGAATGTCGCCTATCATGCACTGCACATGACATGCTTCTTGTGGTCTCTTTACCCCTTAAGGTTTTTATCCGTGCACCAGTATGTTTTGGTATGCTTATGTTATTAGTTTCCCAACAAGCAAAATACAAAATTGTAAACGTTTTTGTTGCAGTTTACATGAAGATGAACTAGGTAAGTTGGAGTAATCTCAATATTTACCGCAAGCCTTCACTTTTATTGCTGTGACTCAAATTAACAGACGTGGTCTGACCTCCTGCTTCGGCACTCAGGAGTACCTCAAGTCCAAGCCACGCTCCATCCGCAACAAGCTGGTATCGCTGACGCTGAAGCGGAAGACCAAGCTGGGCGAGGACGTGCGTCGCAAACTGGAGGAGGACAGCTACACCACGGAGAGCTACACCTCGTGGCTAGAGTCGCGGCCCACCTCCAACTTGGAGAAGCTGCACTTCATCATCGGTCACGGCATCTTGCGCGCCGAGCTGAGGTCAGTGCCGACGCACCGCTCTCTGCTTCTGCATCCACCCCTTCCTGCCAGGAGGAGGCCCCTCAGTCCGCCCGCCCGTCCACAGTCCTCTATATCCACCCTCTCTGCCGGGAGAAGGCCCCTTAGTCCGCCGGCCTGTCCACAGTCCTCTATATCCACCCTCTCTTCCGGGAGAAGGCCCCTCGGTTCGCCGACCTATCCACAGTCCTCTACATCCACCGTCTCTGCCGGGAGGAGGCCCCTTAGTCCGCCGGCCTGTCCACAGTCCTCCACATCCACCTTCCCTGCCGGGAGGAGGCTCCCAGCCCGCCAGCCTGTCCACAGTACTTGTATCTAGAGTCTGATAGCGACAGAAGCTCGTCCTGTCTGCTGTTCTGTGGGACCTGGTATCCATGTTCGCATCACACGTCACTGGCCGAGCTGGCATCAGCGCCGTAAGGTCGTTTTACACGCTTCATTGCAACAGCTCCTTACGCCATTGCTGACTTCCCGACGCTGTGAACACGTCCGATGACCGCCGCCGGCGCTGGGCGCAGGGACGAGATCTACTGTCAGATCTGCAAGCAGCTGACCAACAACCCGTCCAAGTCGTCGCACGCGCGCGGCTGGATCCTGCTCTCGCTGTGCGTGGGCTGCTTCGCGCCCTCCGAGAACTTCGTCAAGTACCTGCGCTGCTTCATCCGCGAGGGGCCGCCCGGCTACGCGCCCTACTGCGACGAGCGGCTGCGGCGCACCTTCACCAACGGCACGCGCAACCAGCCGCCCAGCTGGCTGGAGCTGCAGGCGAGTCCACTTCGCGGAGGCGGAGGGGAGGCATGATCAGATCACTGCGTTGCATCAGGGCGGCCTCTTCTGCTGGCTAGAGCCGGAGGCGGACGCCCTGGAGGGTGTGGTCAGGTTACGTGGCAACAGCCGGTCACATACGCAGCTACTGGAGAGTTTTGCTAGTTCAGTCACATGTATAGACGATGTTATGTGATAACCTTAGTCACACATAGCTGTAACTGAGGTGTATGTTATGTTGTACTGCTATGACAGCAGCAAAGGCTTCCTGACTTCTTGTTTTCAATTTCATTTCATTTCTGACCATTGATGTGCTGGGAGAGATGCTAGCAAGGCACCGTGTGCGACCCAACCAGGCTAGCTGCACTAGCATGTTAATGCACACCAGAATTTCAGTGCCATAAATCGGCTATCGGGTTGCGCGAATGCCGCAATGCTGCGAATTGGCATTCCATTCTCCCACTGGTCGTATTGACATAAATGGGAAATCACTTGTGTTCCGTTCATTCCATGCGCTTTGCATCAGGTAACCACCACCAAATCGTCGCATGGTCGGCTGAGACTTGCGTGTGTCTGCCCTGCTGGAGAGGGACATGAATCCGCAGCGCGTCGGGTCACGTGTGCGGCCCATATTGATCCGTGCCATGCGCCTCTGCAGGCACCAAGAACAAAAAGCCGCTGATGCTGCCGATCACCTTCATGGACGGCAACACCAAGACGCTGCTGGCCGACTCGGCGACCACGGCTCGCGAGCTCTGCAACCAGCTGAGCGACAAGATCGGGCTCAAGGACCAGTTCGGCTTCTCGCTCTACATCGCCCTCTTCGACAAGGTGGGGCTTGCGTGGTGTCCACGGCCACGGACGCAGCTCGCCGGGCCCGTAACCGCCGTCGAGACCGCCAAAACTGACGAGTGAAACGCCCCATTGTACCCATTAAAAAATGTCAGGTGGAGAGAGAGACGACAGTGCGCCGGATACTCTACGTCGGTTCTCTAATGCGTGGACGGAATCTGTGTTCGTATTTTTAACTTCGTACGCTACTTTTAAGCGTGTTTACGATGGTAGCTCGACACGTAACCAGGGACTGCTGCCGCCAGGTGTCGTCGCTGGGGTCGGGCGGTGATCACGTGATGGACGCCATCTCCCAGTGTGAGCAGTACGCCAAGGAGCAAGGAGCTCAGGAGAGGAACGCCCCCTGGCGGCTCTTCTTCAGGTGCGTGCCCTGACGCTCCTCCGACGAGGCCAGCGTTTTGGCGTCTACTGTCGCAACATAGAACATCTAGTAAAACATTCCAAGCCGTGTTTTTACGCGAGATTTTGCTTCGCACTGATTTGGGTCCACCGTAAAAAGCTCATTGATCTTAATTGCGCATTCCCAGTTGCACATAATGCAGCGTACCTGCTTTTGTTTCACGGTCCCATGACTGCCCGGCCCAATGCGAAGCAGGCAGCTGCCTGAACGACTGATTCAGTCAGTGCGCACGCGCCTGTATTGTATTCGTTCGCTGAGCCGTGTCCCTCACGACAAGCCGTGCTCCAGGAAGGAGATCTTCGCGCCGTGGCACGACCCCCGCTCGAGGACAACGTGGCGACGAACCTGATCTACCAGCAGGTGGTGCGCGGGGGTCAAGTTCGTGGAGTACCGCTGCGACAAGGTACGACAGTGGCCCAATGCCCCATCGACGTCTTGCGGGTGTTTGATCAATAAACACCGGCGTGCGGCGCAGGACTCATGCCGCGCGTTTCTGGCTATAAAAATGCTAAAAAACGAGTAACGACGGGCTGTACAAGGTCGTTCTTAACCACGTCGCTTATAGGAATGAGGCGGCGCTTGTGGTGCCGAACAATAGAGCAACTAGTTCATGATTCGTATGCAAACAAACCGCTGTAACTATGCCTATTGAGGGCAACCCAGCCTTCCTTTTTCAACCAACTATCACCATTTGCTAGGCGTCATGGATAACCGTGCCCACGTGTTGCGAGCTGCGCGTCTGGACCGTCTTTAGTGGCGCGTGCGCCCGTCTGGCGTGATTGTGACCTCCGATCGGCCATTGCTCAGGAGGAGGACCTGGCGATGATCGCAGGCACAGCAGTACTACATCGAGTTCAGCTCGGACATGAACCAGGAGCGGCTGTCGGCCTGCTGCCCAACTACATCCCGACTACTATGCCTCAACGGCATCGACAACACCGTCGAGAAGTGGGCGCAGCTTGTCCTTCAGGCTTTCAAAAAGGTGCTTGCCCGCGGCACAAAGACGGCCGTACATGTGGGGTGCGGGTTAACAGAACAGCCGCAGCTGTGGATGGGCTAGATAATAAATGGAGTGTGAGTAGCTCTCGTTGGCCTGACGGAGATCAGAAGCTTGAGTTTTCGGATCTTAACTGTAGCAGCTTGCTTCCAGATAATGAGTTTGTATTAGTGAGTCCGTGCAAAGTCAGCCCTTCTCCTTCGAAGACCAGCTTCACCGCCTAAGCATTTTCCGTTGTGAGGCCAATGTAGCGAGTCTTCATTCCCGCGAATCGTTTTCTGAGGTGATTTGCTTGCTTCCGATACGATTTAACCGCAACCCTTAGCCTCCTAAACGGTTTGCTGTTTATAGCGCGTAAGTGAAGTAACTACTCTTTGTTGGAGTTCGACAACGTGGCCGTTTTCAGAGCTACTACATGAAGGAGAGAGCTCCTGCCCTGAAGGTGAAGGAGGACGTGGTCAGCTATGCCAAGCTCAAGTGGCCGCTGCTCTTCTCCAGGTTCTACGAAGCCTTCAAATACTCAGGTAGGTAAGAATCCACTACAACAATGCCTGTCACGTTTCGGAGCGTTCATCAATATGTCTCCGTTTCCCTTGCTTCTTATTTACCCCGCATCAATCCGACAACCCTCATCTTTGAGTTCCACCGCACTAACACGCGTATCGCCCACTCTGTACAGCCCGAACCTACCCAAGAACGACGTCATCAATCGCCGTCAACTGGACGGGTGTGTACGTGGTGGACGACCAGGAACAGGTGCTGCTGGAGCTCAGCTTCCCCGGATTACCCAGGTCTCCAGTCAGAAGTAAGGTGGCCACTAACTGGAAGCAAGCACTTTCTGAAGCTTAAGGGGGAGGGGATAAGCCTATTTACCGCTTGGATATCGTTGGAGCTGACAACCGCACGTCAAGCTTTATAACACACGATTTATTCATTTAGGTGTCCTCTGGTATGTGCGTCTTTGGAGGCGACATGACCAAGTTCACTGAGCATTACGAGAGTGCTCTTACTTGTTCTATGCTACGATCCTTTCATAACCTGATGTGACTACCGGTTTTTATGAATGGTTTGCTTTCCTTCCTTGGCCTACAAAGACCCATTTAAAATGAGCGGCGCGCATGACGATTTTTCCCGAGCGAGCTGGCAACAATGCCCGACTGGGCTGACCTCCAGCTCTGACCGCGCAGGACGAGACAAGACCCAGCAGCAGACGTTCACGGCTGGCGACCGTGCGCGGCGAGGAATTCACCTTCACCAGCCCCATTCGGAGGACATCAGGGACCTGGTGGTCTACTTCCTGGAGGGCCTGAAGAAGCGCTCACGATACGGTCATCGCTCTGCAGGACTACAAGGCGGCCCGGTGAGACGCAGCTGCGCTCAGGGAGGGAACAAGGTGCCCGGTGAGATGCAGCGCGCGCAGCAGAAGGGACAAGGCGCCCGGTGAGACGCAGCGCGCGCAGGGGAGGGAACAAGTTGCCCGGTGAGACGCAGCGCGCGCAGGGGAAGGGACAAGGCGCCCGGTGAGACGCGGCGCGCGCGGTGAGGGAACAAGGCCCCTAGTGAGACGCAGTGCGCGCAGGGAGGGAACAACGCGTTCGATGGGACATAGTGCGCGCAGGGAGTGAGCATGAACGGAGCTGGGGAAGGTGAGAAATTTTGCGCCTCTGCATAAGACACTCCAAATAAGGTTGGGTTTACAGCGCAAAAATTCACTGACCAGGGGGCTTCTCTGCGTAGCATCGTGGCGGAAAACATGCTCAAATACCCTTGCATGCGTCGGTCGATTGCACTGCTTGATTGCATCGGAACGTGAAAAGAGTAAAAGTACATATAAGATTGTGTTGTGGTGTATGCGATTCACTGTAGCGGCATATAACGTGACTGAAAAATGCTCACTGGTGCCTTAATTTCCCGGCTCTATTCGACGCCATACATTGCGACACAAGACAGCTGACCGCAGCAGTTATATTTGTCGTGAAGAAAACCGGACATCAATCCAGTAACACGTGATTTGTGTTGTATTACAGCCAACCACGTAGGACTTTCTGCCGGTATTTTGTATTAGCCACTGGTAGTCGTTCCGTTCCTCTGCTACCGATGGCCCTGACCTCGACCGTTTCTCACTGCAGGTGAGGGCAGCAGCTTCTTGAACTTCCGCAAGGGCGACCTGATCCACTTGGAGGACGACAGCACCGGCGAGACGGTGATGAACTCGGGCTGGTGCGTGGGCACGTGCCAGCGCGACGGCGGCCGCGGCGACTTCCCGGCAGAGACCGTCTACGTGCTGCCGGCGCTGACCAAGCCGCCCCCCGACATACTGGTGAGTACCGGCTCGCCTGTTCGGGCTCCGCGGCTCTACAGCTTCCTAGACTTGGCGGGTTCGAACGCCGCCCAGAGACGTCTCTGCGCCACGGGGGTTGTGCGCCGGAGGTTGTGCGCCGGGGGGTTGTGCGCCGGGGGTTGTGCGCCGGGGGTTTGTGCTCCGATTGCGCGTCCACCGGGGTCAGCCGAGACAGCGTCCCGCAAGTCACGACGGACCACGCGGTCGGCGGATGTCAGGTTCAGATCCCCGCTAGCGGACCACGCCTCGGCGGATGTCAGGTTCAAGCTCCTACTAGCGGACCATGCTTCGGCAGAGGTCAGGTCCAGGTCCCCGCTGGCGGACCGTGTCTTGGCAGAGACCAGGACCTGGTCCTCACTCTCGGCCTGGTCTCGGACCGAGACAGACAGTCATTGCGACCGCAGCATCCCCGCTGCCAGCTTCTCCGGCCCGTCGCCACTGTGCGTGGGGCAGATGCTGCTGGAAGCCAGGAGCCTGCAAGAGTGCTCTGTGGGTGTTTGAGGACCCACCTCCTGCTCGTCGGTCGGCCAGTGCACTCAAGGTAGTGCCTGCGAGCCCGGGCGGAACTCATGCTTGCAAACCACACGCCACATACCACAGACCACAAATCACAGATCACAGACCACCTGTTGTAGATCCCAGCGCCAGGCCACCACTGATCTCTAGAGTATCCCACGGCGTGCGTCTACCAAACACGATATAAAATGTGATCAACTCGAAAACCGCTTTCCTCTACGAGGCATTCGCCGCGCTGGAACGGCGACTGAAAAGGTTATGAAACCTGCCGTGCTTTCGTTCCGGCGTCATCACTGCTACTGGAGATAAAGCTAGCCGCTGAAAGCAGGGCTGGTCCAGGCCTATTGGATTCTTTTTTGCAATGGACTTATGTAGTGCGGCGCTCATTACGTCAAAAATGGAGGATGCAGATTGCGTAATCGAACGCTCCGTTCAACAGTCCATAAATCAACGACTGGCTGTCACAAACAATAACCATCGTTATTGCAGGTCTCATGCAAATGCCAGCGAACGTGGAAAGTCCTAGGACAATCCCAGTAAAAAATCAGAGCGGGAAAAAGTGGAGGGACTGCCATAGCTTCAGCTGGTTGTCACCAGATTCCAGTTACCAGTTGTTACTAGATTCAGATTAGGGGTTTAAGGCCACCATGACGAGTGCAGTCCATATTCCGTGCCTTTTTCGGCTGTGCAAAGCCGCCATGTCGCGGCCGACGCGCTTCATGTGGTCGCTCTTCTGTTATCTGAAGATCCCCGCAATGCTTTGTGGCGTAATTGAGTTCGTAATCGGGTTCCGCCTTCTGCACCGAGCCAAAAGATAGCTGTGAGATGTGAGATGGGAGATGGGTTATGGAAGACGGGAGAAGGGAGCGAGAGCGAGAGCCAAGAACAGGAGAGCGAGAGCGAAACGGGAGCGAGCGAGGGTCAGAGCCAGAGAGGGGCGTAAGACGGAAGACGAGAGACGACAGACGAAAGACGAAAGAAGGAAGATGGGAGACGGGGGACGGAAGACGGGAGCTCGTGAGACAGGAGCCTTGAGACGGTCAAGTGATAGGCGGCGACGTGCTGGATCCAGCGCGGATTCCGGTAGCGGAGACACAGCTAGACTCTATGTGGACTCATGCCAAGTCTCGAGTCATTAGTGCTCTTACTCCAATGGGAGAACCTATGGCAAGACTTCAGATACATGCCATTAACAATATCCTGGAACCAGGCAAGACTGCTAGAAGAATTGAGCCTAAGTTTATTCCGCGCCAAAAACGCCAATTGCAGCTGGCTCCAAAGACCTGGTCATTTTCGCCGCGCGTTGGAGAATGTCACTGGAAATATTGGTACCAAGGACGCGAAAGCTGCCATATCTGGAGCGCCGCTGGATCATTTGACTGCTGCGTTAGGCTTGGCAAGCACCACAGCTCCTGCGCTTTAGCCAGCTGTCGTGGAACTAGAGCGTGTCAGGTCACCAGGATCTCGGCGTAGTTGTGGCTTTTGAAGCCTCTGGCAGGTCTACGGCACACCTGGTCCATCGCTAGTGGACTTAAATTCCGCGTATGTGGGAGCTGCAGGTTGGCGGGATCAGGGCCAGGGCCACGAGATCAGTCTAATCCTTCTGAGAGTCCAGCATTACAACCGGGATACGTTCGCAAAGTCCGGATCTATGGAAATGCAGGTTCAATATTTTTGGTTTGCGAGGCATTGCTACGCGATGTCGTCATTGGCAAATTCATCCGTTGTCTAGGGCTCCGGCTAGCGTATGAGTCCCGCCATTGCTTATCACGGAAAGTCCGACGTGTAATCTGCTTACACCAGGTGTTCCTCTCAGCTTCGTTCCGAAATAGAAATACCGCCTGGACACGTTCGTAATACCTGCGGCACGATCACAGCGAGCTGTTACAGCAGAGCCGCCCTTCAGTGTGGGTTGCGGTCTCGGGGCGATCTCGGTGATAAGCTGCGGGGGCAGGCGGATGATGTCCGATGCCAATGAGTGACGGACATCCCGCGTCCGCGCCACGGTGGCCACTGCTGCAGGGGGGCGGCGGTATCGCGGACGGCCGGCGTCGTTCGGCGCCAGCTGCCACTGCCGGTGCGACCGAGGCGTCAGGACAGGTCGCAGTATTTAGATCGATCGCAGGTCGCATCAGGTCCGGTCGCAGGTCGCATCAGGTCGGTCGCAGGTCGCAGCCTGGTCGGCTCAAAGCCGCGTTGAATACGCAGGGGCGCTGAGATGCGGGCGGCGATGTTCCGCGCCAGCGTGACTTTCGCATCCATTCTCAAATGTACCGTCAGCTACACACCGAGAGCTGCCGCGGCGATGGAGCCATTTCCACAAACACACGCATTGCGGCCGGCGGTGACGTCAGCTCGTTTCGCAGGTGACGTTCTGTTGTGCCACGCAGCGCCATGTTACGCCTCGCCGCGCGCGGCGCGCCCGGCGCGCCATGACGAAGCGAGGCCGGCCAGACTGACGCACACGTGACAGATGAGGCGCGTGCGACAGCCGGAGCGCGCGCGCCCTTTCGCCGGCTCCCGAGGGGCGGGCGGGCGGGCGCGCGGCCCGGGTGGACCGTGAGGGTCCGGCTCCACCGTGACGGGCCGGCGGGGGTCAGCCCCGCCTGCCATTGTCGGCGCGGGCCGGTCACGTGACGCGCCCCCGGCTCACGGTCTGGAGGCTTGCGACGTTTTGCAAGCGGCGCATGCCCGTCGGCCGGCAGCGATTGCTGTTTGCTGAGGTCGTGGTGAGTGGGCAGACTGAGTACGGTGTCGGGCGGCACGGTTCACGAACAGGTGAGACACTGCCGCGCTACCAATTTGGCGCTGCGACCAGACGGCTTCAGTGGCCTTCTCTGGAAAACCTTGAAATACAAACCAGGTTCTGGCCCTTTCTGCCTCGTGGCGATCATTAGCCAATGTGAGGGGTTCTGCTCCCGTGCGTTGCACTGAAGAAAACTGCGTTCTTTGGCTTTTACGGGAAAAGCTTCTCCTTGTATGCGATGTTGAGAATTCGTAATTGACAGCAGCCTGCGTGTTGCGCATAGCTATCAAAGTGCAGCCTGCGCACAGCCACTCCTTTCCTCAAGCTGTCGGTTCGTCTGTCATTTGTTAGCAGGGAAAGCCAAGCGCGTGGCAGGCTAATTGGGTCAGTCGCCAAGCCAGTTTGCAACAGCTGTTTATTGTCTTCGTTGGCCCACAGGGCCGCTCTTTGTCAGGTCCGCAGCGTTGCCTCAGTTCCAGTTGATTTGCAAAGCTGATCGCATAGTTCGACGTAACCAGCGGTGTCCCACCACCGTCTGCTAATATTTTCGACGGGCGGGCAGTCACGCAAGCTGCACGAATATCTATGCAGCTCAACTGTGTGTTGCGCCTCTGCCTTGATCTGTTGAAAGTGGAGTCACCGGAGCGTTCACGGTGAGAGGGCTTAGGAGCTGTGCAGATGTATCGCCTGCGCAGATGAGCATGGCAGACCTTTCGACAGCGGTGCGCACGAGCCCTGTTCCGACCAGTCGGGCCTGTCAGGTGATAGCGACCCATCCGAATATCAGGATCTGGCGGCCCTTAGTCGCAAATGTCCGTGATGTGCAACACATGGATTAACGCGCTGTCGCTCTTTAGTGATCAGGCAGGGTTTCGGATAGGTTTCACCGTTATGGTCATTATCTTAATCCCGCCCGTAACCCACGACTCTGCCAGCTCCCTGTCCCGTTGATGAACCGCGCACAGGGTGGCGAATCTTTGGACGCATAGGACATGCTCTTATTGTTCCGATACGGACCCAAGTCGGGCTGACCGGGATAACGGCACGCTGGCGCGCGCACACTGCATCGGAGTTGCTGCGAGATCGATGCGTTGTTTGGTCTATTAACCGCCGAACGATAATTATAACGTTTGTAATGCGGTCTTACTCTTCCTGGCTGCCGGGGCCGTCCATTGATGGAACACGTGTCGGTTTAAAGCATCAGGTGCCTAGCTCCACTTTAAGGCATTGTTTTGAGAAACAGGTCAATTCCGAACCGCCGCCCTCCCCATAAATTATCTAAAACATGTGACAACCGACCGCTCCAAACTGGCAACCCACCGCCGGCGGATATCTGATGCATATTTAAACATCGCTAAACTACGGCTGCGGCCACCCAGTGGGCGGCGGCGGCGACGGCGGCGGCGGGCGCCGGTTCTAACGGGGCGGCCAGCTGTCGGCGGCGCTGGCGACGGTCGGGCCACGCGCTGGCGACATGCCGCCGTCCTGCGCCGCCGCGCCAGCACAGCCGCGCGCCGGCCGCGCGCGCACCGTGCACCAGCCGTCGTCGTCGGCCTTTCCATTTCGCAAACACGACAGCCGCGCTGCGCGCCGCCGGCGAGCCGGTGACACGGCAAGCAGCGGCGCATTCAACACGCTCCACCCGGCTTGAAGGCCCGGTATTTGGGCCGCCCTGAGGCTTGCGGACACCAATGCTCGAGTCACTCGGCGCCCATTGCCCTGGGCGTGGCGGGTCGAGGACGACGTCTGTATCTGGTGGCCGTAAACGCCAAGTGTCACGATGCCCCGCAGCGGAGACTTCGCGTCATCCCGTCTGACTTCAGCTGCTGTACCTCCTGCCCCTTCACCTGCCGCCTCCTCAGTGCGTCAGCCGCTCCCCGAGGCGACCGCTGGCGGCGCGGAATTCGGCTGGACCGCTGGCGGCCGCCTCGGCGTCCGTCCTACCCACTCTGGCGCCGCCCCGCCCTGCCAGGACGCGTGCCGCGCGCCGCCGGTGCGTGGCGTTCGATGGGCGGCAGATGGAACGACCCGCGACTGCTGTAGTCGTCAGCTGGCGCCGGCTGCTACGCCAACATTCCTATCCGCCGAGTCTGGAGCGGTGGCCTGGTGCCGCGTGTCAGCGGTGGGACGGTGGCCTGGTGCCGCTTGTCAGCAGTGGGACGGTGGCCTGGTGCCGCATGTCAGCGGTGGGACGGTGGCCTGGTGCCGCTTTTCGGCGGTGGGACGGTGGCCTGGTGCCGCGTGTCGGCAGTGGGACGGTGGCCTGGTGCCGCTTGTCAGCGGTGGGACGGTGGCCTGGTGTCGCGTGTCAGCGGTGGGACGGTGGCCTGGTGCCGCGTGTCGGCGGTGGGACGGTGGCCTGGTGCCGCGTGTCGGTGGTGGGACGGTGGCCTGGCAGGGGCGGCGTCACAGATTTTGAGTGGGGGACAGGATTTTCCAGGAGGCCTGCTGGACAAATGTGACCACCTCACAGGGGGTGGGGGGGGAGGGGTGGGGTATCCTGGGACGTGTCGTATTCAAGGGGTAAGGACACCGAGGGCATGTACGCCATTATCAAAATATTGCATGCATCCTATCTGAGTAAATAAATGTCCATAGTTTAAAAAATATAGAACGTTCTCTTGTTCTCATCTTCATGTTTTCAATAAGCGCCTCCTGATGCATGGTGGGGCCTCATAATCCAGAAAAAATACACTTCCAATCCAAGTAGGAGTCCCAACATCTAGCCAAGGGGAATTGTTATCACAAAATAGGGCATCCTGATCCGGAACCGTGGCCACCTGACGCATGGAAGGGACCTCTTGCACCAGACATGGGCTTCTGAATATAGAGGGTGTCTCATAGCCCAGAGTGGGGCCTCCCGTGCGAGCAAAAGGGTCTCAGTAACATAACAAAGGGCCTACTACTCCAAAGCATGGACAGTCTTAAACACAAAGATAGCCCTCTGATCCAGAGAATGAGTCTCTTGGTGTAGAAAAAGGCCTCCTGACCCCGATTTTTTTGTTCTCCGGCTCAATAATGGGGTGTCCTTGGCCCGAATTTGGATGATCTACGGGTAGCTATAATGCCTTAAGTTTGGAAAAAGGGCCTTCAGATTTTTTTTTGGCGGAAAACATATCCCTGTTCCCCTGCCTCCCCCACCTCCGTCTGCAGCCTCGCCCCTGTGACCTGGTGCCGCGTGTCAGCGTTGGGACGGTGACCCAACGTCGTGCGCCAGGCGTGGCACGTTGACCTGGTGCCGTGTCTGCCGGTGCCTGCCGTCGCCCCGCTCCCCCTGCATCCCCGCTGGCCGTGCAGCCGGCATCACGCCTGGCCGGCGGAGCGGGTGGCGCCCCCTGCCCCAGCCGGCGGCCCGCCGGTCGGCCCTCGCTCGGCGCCGCGCCTGGAGGAGCCGGCCGGCGGCGCCGCTTGAGTGAGGTGCCGCCGGCCCGACCACGCGGACAGCGCCGCCCGCCCGCTCTGTTGGACCCGCCAGACCTGGCGTTTCCTCCGGCTTGACCGCAGCCCTCCTGCGGCACAGTGTCCTCTAACAGCCGCGGTGACCGACGGGTGCCCCCCCCCCCGCGACCTGCGCCTCCGGCTGAGCGCGCTGGCGCTGGAGTGTGAGTGACGCGCGTGAGGTCCCAGTGCCAGACCGGTCTCCGGCGCGGACGCGCGGCCGAGCGGGTCGGTGCGGATGGTGCCGTGCCGGTGACATGCGCGTGTGCGGGTACATCTGCGAGGTGGAGAAGTGCGCGGTCTGCCGGTGGTGCGTCGCCGACCCACCGAAGGTAGGTGTCCGCGACAAGGCGGGGCCGCCGGCGCTCAATCTGCCAAGTCCGGTCCGATTCCGTGACGGTGGTTTATGGGAAGAGATGAGGGGAGGTTATCAATTTAAAGCGTTTCGCTTGGTTAATGCCAAACAGAAAAGAGGTGAATCAAACTGAGGAAGAGATGGGGGGGGGGGGGGGAGGACGGTGGGAGGACGGTGGGCTTCCCGCCACTTCTATCCATTTCTGCTGTTTTGTTTTGTTTCTGTTTTTTTGTTTTGTTTTTGTTTTGCTTTGCATCATCAATTGTGCTTGATGACGGTGCTAACTTAACTGAAAGCTTGGTTTTGATCCTACGAAGGATGCGATCATCTTTTCTGGTTAGTGGCCATTAGTGATAAGTGGTCTTACCACTTGACATCAGCACTTCTATTGTCCAACTAATTCGCGTTAAACATCTCATGATTCCCGCCACGTCACAGATGTGACAAAACGCTCGGACACAAACGCCTCGGGCATAGAGCTGGCGTCCACCTCTCCTTTCACTCGACGAGTTCGGGCGCCGATTTTTTGTGTCGTCGGCGCCGTGCCGGAAGGGCGTCGTTACGCCCCGGCCGGCAGCCCAGCCCCGGAGATAAACTCCGGCACGACAGCCGGTACTCACGTCCGTCGCTGGAGGAGCTCCTGTCGGCCGCGAGCGCGCTGGCTGAGCAGCGGCCGGCGGGCCACACCACTGACGGGCGGGTGGGTGCTGTCTGGGTGGAGCCAGCTTCAACGGTGTATTTCTGGCTGATCGGGTGGGTTTTATTGAGATCCCGCAAGCCTTGATCGATGGGCTTCGCCGCGCGTTACAGGACAGGAGCTTAACATCTGCGATGAGATGCCTCACTGAGAAACAGTGGCTTGCTGGTACGCTGGAAGTGTCTCTGGGTAACGAACTATCTTCAGCGCATCCATAACCGGGCCCGTTATATCAGCAAGGTGTAGCTAATTACTTTTGGATAAGCGCTCACAGTGTTTTTGTTTGACTCCTGTTCTGCCTATTCCTCCGACACCCAACCACGACATTGCAGGGCCTCCCGTCCCGCCATCAGCCTTATCTGCATGCTCATCAACGTCCGAAAGTTTACGAACTATGAAAGTGAAAGGACACCCGCCGTGTGCCGCGTCGAAGCAATGAGTCGTGCAGGGCGAAGTGCGTCATCTGGTGGATGTCACGCAGCGCCCGTCCAAAACCTGACCGGCTACCTCTGTCGCCCCTGGCCGAGCGGCTGGCGTCCGGAGACGGTCGGCGCGGGATCAGAGCAGTCCAGGGCGCGGTCGGTGCGGGATCAGAGCAGTCCAGGGCGCGGTCGGCGCGGGATCAGAGCAGTCCAGGGCGCGGTCGGCGCGGGATCAGAGCAGTCCAGGGCGCGGTCGGCGCGGGATCAGAGCAGTCCAGGGCGCGGTCGGCGCGGGATCAAGAGCAGTCCAGGGCGCGGTCGGCGCGGGATCAGAGCAGTCCAGGGCGCGGTCGGCGCGGGATCAGAGCAGTCCAGGGCGCGGTCGGTGCGGCGGCAAGAGGACACAGCGGCGCGACCGCGTGGCGCGGCCCTCGTGCGGCGGAGCAGGGTTCCCGCGGTGATGTCGTGACGGTGTCGGGCGGTGTGACGGTCTCCGTGTGATTTGGCGGCGGGAGAGGGTACGACACCTTGACGGTCTCCGTGGATCGGAGACGGGAGAGTACGACGCCGTGACGATCTCCGTGTGATCGAGACGGGAGAGGTACGACGCCGTGGACGATCTCCGTGTGATCGGAGACGGGAAGATACGACACCGTGACGGTCTCAGTGGCTGGCGTTTGTTGAGGTATAACAAACGTTGTCAGGGATCAGCACTGACAAAGTAGCTTAACTCCGAACAGGCGTGAATGCACGTGACCTGACGCTGCCGAGTGGGGAGCACTCAGCGGCACGGGACTGATGCTCCCTACTATTATTCAAGTGTCCGGTACCTTCTGTGACTCTATGACCCCGTAATCCCGGCATTGCATGGCACTATAGCTCTAAAGGCTCTCAGTGATTCGTATCGATTTAGATTTTATTACTCCCTATTCTAATGTCGTGCTGCAGTTCCGTTTGGGGGATCTCAAGTACTCTCGGTACTCCTGGTGCTCGTCTGTTCTCCCCGGTCATGGGCTAACCTGTGTAAGCTTGCTGACGCAAACTGGCGCGGGCTGGCGTAGGCTGGCGTAGGCTGGCGTAGGCTGATGTAGGCTGGCGTAGGCTGGCGTAGGCTGGCGTAGGCTGACGCAGGCTGGCGCAGGCTGGCGTAGGCTGGCGTAGGCTGGCGCAGGCTGACGTAGGCTGGTGTAGACTGGCGCAGGCTGGCGTAGGCTGGCGCAGGCTGGTGTAGGCTGGCGTAGGCTGGCGTAGGCTGGTGTAGGCTTGGCGCAGGCTGGCGCAGGCTGGTGTAGGCTGGCGTGGGGTGTAGGCTGGCGCAGGCTGGCGTAGGCTGGCGCAGGCGTAGGCTGGTGTAGGCTGGCGTAGGCTGGCGCAGGCTGGCGTAGGCTGGCGTAGGCTGACGTAAGCTAGCGCAAGCTGGCGCAAACTGGCGTAGACTGGCGCAGGTTGGCGCAGGCCCGTCCCAACCCGCGACATACGTAGTCTGGCGCTGCCGTCGCCGTCCCCACCACGCGTGCCGTCGGCCGGCCAGCCACGCCTGGCGCGGTGCGCGGTGCAGTTCACGCGCTGCCTCTCAGGAGAGGCTGCCGGATGTGCCGGCTCACAGGACGCCCCGCTACAATGGGCGGCGCGCCCGACCGTGCGGAACCCCGGCCGATGCGTGCGCCGATCCCGTCCCCGTCGGCGGCCGGAGGCGCCGCGCTGGCACGGGCTGGTCGGGTGTGGGCTGGCGCTGGTTCTCAGTACTGGTGCGCCAGTCTGGGGCAGTCATCCATTCCTGTGAAAAACCATGGCGCTCAGGGTTGCGCTCTCTGGTGGTACTTGTGTGGTGTGCGCGCGAGGTGTGCTGAAAACCACGCCGGATGTTTGTCTGCAGAGGTCACTCACGCATCTGCACTAATCCCCCGGGAAAATGCGGCAGCAGCTGTTGCGTGCGTGTCGCTTTGTGCTCGGCTCGTTGCATGGCCGCCGCTTCCGTCGCACTCTCAGTTAGCCGTGATCGCTGCGCTGCGGCGCCACGGGTCGCGGTGGTTCGCGGGCGGCACTGCTCCGCCGCCCGCAGCCTGTCCCGGACGGGCACGTGTGCTGCCGCCGCGGCCGCCGGGAGTTGTGACGCTCGGTGGTCCCGTCCTGGCCGCCCGGGGGTCATTAGTGACGCGCTGGTGCTGTGCCGTGTCAGCGAGATAACCGAGTCACACCTGCCCAAGGCCAGACGTCGGGTCCTGACCTTGTCGGAGTGCCCACCGTGGAGCGTCGGGGAGGGTCGACTGGAGTGTGGGGAGTGGAGGGAGTGCGGAGTGGCAACTGGAGGTGGGGGGGCGGGACTTCACGCAGGGCCCGTCGCCCCTCGTTTTTAACTTGAAGCTGGCGGGACGTCACTTTCCTCGAGACGTTGTGTGGGTGTGTCGTCACTGTTTCGAAACCCCAGAGAACAAAGTCGAGTGTTGCAGTGAACAGCGCGTCACCGTCATCCACACATAATGGTACGTGCGTGGCATGCAACTCGCGCCGTTTGCCCTTTTTGTCTCGCTGCGCCGCCACCGCACACAATACCACATCCCGGAATGTTTTTACGGGCCGCAGCTGTGACTCACCCGGGAATGCTTCAAACCCGCATGCATTGAGCCCGTCGGTCTTCAACCCGCCGACTGCAAAGTCCCGCCGCCGGACAATGCCGCCGCGACCTCGCGCCGCGCGTGTGTCGTGCCGCGCTGGCCGCACTCGGCTGCGTGCCCGGCCGTGCCGTGCCGGCGGGCGGAGCGAGCGAGCGACGCTGACCCCGTGATGCCCGCAGGCGCTGTTCGCGGCCGAGGGTGCTGAGCACGGCCGGAAGCTGTACACGCCGCAGCAGAAACGGCACGGACCCGGCCGAGCGACCTCACACGCTCGAGGAGTACTCCATCGACTACTTCAGGTCAGTGGGAGGGCGCAGTGCGCGCCTGCTGAGGCATGACTGGCACGGAGGATCATCTAGAGATATCTGGGATGCTTGGGACCCTGTGTACGCGCGCCAGTGCAAGCACGAATGAAATTTGAGGCGGTCAGCTGGAGTGCAGACTAATGCTATAGTTATCACTGATGAGGCCCTGACGCCGCGTCCCTCTTCGCTGTCTCGGCTTGCTTGTGTTTGGCGACAAGCGCCCGAGTGTTTCATGACGGTCTGACGTAGCTTGGTTGACAGGTAAGCGGATGCATGTGACCGTTGAATATTGCGATGCGCTAATGACGACAGCTGCCGTTGCTTAACCTTGTGATGTTGACGACCTCTCTGGCACTGCTGATGCCTACGTTTGCGCTGTTGGATCTAACGTGACGCTGCTGGCTCTAACGTGGCGCTGCTGGTACTAATGTGACGCTGCTGGCTTTAACGTGGCTCTGCTGGTACTAACGTGGCGTCACTGGCACTTACGTGGCGCTGCTGGCTCTAACGTGGCGCTGCTGATCACTAACGTGGCGCTGCTGGCTCTAACGTGGCGCTGCTGGCTCTAACGTGGCGCTACTGGTACTAACGTGGCGCTGCTGGCCGCAGGACTCCCACCAAGCGGACGATGTCGCGCAGTCTGATGAAGTCAGCGACGCGCAGCAACAGGGACGACCTGTGGCGCCACTCCCGGGACCCGCTGAAGCTGCCGCTTGCTCAAGAAGCTGCAGAACAAGGAGGAGCTGTCGCAAGAGGCCTGCGCCGCCTTCACCGCCATCCTCAAGTACATGGGCGACCTACCCAGCAAAGCGCATGCGCAAGTGGCAACGAGCTCACGGACGCCATCTTTGACGGACCGCTGAAGCATGTGAGTGACACAGGGGGCTGGCACGAGAGAGGCTGCTAAGGTCGGAAAAGGTCCGATGGTGGGTCACGTCTTCGTGGTTTGTCTTGCGAGAGAACTGCTCGCGACGGCGTGCCCGCTCCCCGCGGCAATCTATCCGCCGCGTGCCGTGCCATTTGAAGGCTGAGCTAATGGACGAGTTCTGCATTAGTCTGCGGCGGTGTTTCTGCGGTGTTCGGGGTGATAGCGGGCTGTCCGTGCGGCGCGGCTGTGTTATGATGTGAGGCCACGGTTCCGAGGTGGTCCGCTGTGACGTCTGTGGTCGGTTGATCCCGGCAGGAGATTCTGCGGGACGAGATCTACTGCCAGATCATGAAACAGCTGACGGACAACCGGAGTCGCCTGAGCGAGGAGCGGGGCCTGGAGCTGATGTGGCTTGCCACGGGGCTGTTCGCCTGCAGCCAGACACTGCTCAAGGTCAGTGGGGCGCGTCTGCGCCGAAGCTGGCGCGCCGAGGGCTGGGTTGCGTCTGGGGAGCACTCCATCCACATTCACGCCCACCCAGAGCGTCCACTCTGGGGTCACCGGCGATCAGGTCATTCTGACAACGGCCGCTGCTTTTAGAGCAATGTTGTCGCCTTTTGTTCTTCATTCATCAAAATGTATGTTTTATTTATTTATCCTTCATCTGATGTCCTTTTTGTCCTCCTTTTTTGATATTTGGAAGCCCGCCGCTCACTCTTCCCCGCGACCTGCTGCCCTCTCGTGGCGCCCGCTCCCTTGTGCCCCCAGCCGCTGTCGCGGGCCTGCGACTGCGAGCGTCAGGTGACGCCGCCTCTGGCCCAGCGTCCGGTCCGCTGGACGGCGCTGCGAGTGTAATTACGCACCAGCAGGTGCGCCATCGCGTCGCTTCGTGCCTGATTCTGGACTTCCGAGAATGAAACAACCAGTGACAAAGTCACGCTACGTGGATGGTATATCGGGAAAGCATTCTGGGAAGGACATACCGTTTCATAGATAATAACTAACTACAGTGGAGCTACTCATTCACACTAAGGGCATCTATCTATCCTTCAATTCCTTTTACAGTCTCTGCAATATAGGTTTTGCAGCATGAAGAATATCATCATACCCTGCAGGCTCTTGATCCTTAAATATAGAAGCTGAGTGGGTCGAATTTAAATTACAAGTCGAGGAAAAGCTGTCCGTGAAGGGGCAGTCAGGGTTTGTTCGCCGGGGAACACATTTGCTAAGCCATGTTCGGAACGGGCATGATCAACTACAAACAGAACTAAGACCGTGGCGGCAGGATACTCGACCGTTTTACACACCTCCACCATCTTAGCAATTTCCACGTACAAGCATGGATTGCCCTGTGACGAGCTCGACATGCAGTAATGGGCTGCGACACCAGCGCGTCCCGAAGCGGCGTGAGTAGCCTGGGATAATGCTGTTGGTCGATCATGCATCGAGGCAGGACCTACCATTGTCAGTGTCGCAGCCACTCACTCCGGTTGGCACGACAGACCCGTGAAACCAGCAGGGTATGGGATTCGAACGCAGGTCAACACGAACCCGATGAGGTACTAAGTGCATCTACGCACACCCAGTTGAGTCATTTCAGCACCTGGGTCAGTTCATTTGGGAAGAAATGTCGGCAGACTCAACGTGTAAAGACAAGCGAAGTTCTTATGCTACGCCGAGACAAGATGCCCTCGTAGAGCAATGTATTATCGGAACTCTACGTCGTGATAACGCAAACAGAGAGATAAATCAAGACCGTAGTGAATCCGGGAACCGCCTACCATGCGGTTCGGGCGGCATCTCATCCACCGGTATCGGAAGCTCTAATTTCCACCTGATTTCCATCTCGGCCTCGGCGCTCCACGGCCCTCTCCAGCGGTGGACGGCGGCCGCGAGTCCATCTACGTCCACCGCACAGCCGGTTCACTGGTCGTCGTCCATTTGCGCCTCCGAGCAGGAGACAAGGGCGTGTTTTGCGGCGCTGACACTAGCAGAAGCGCCATTTTTGGCGCATCAACAGCTGGCGCGAGACACCGTCGCGACGGCCGGGGAGGGGGGGGGGGGGGAGGAGGCATCGCAGCGTGCTCGGGCGGGAGGCGTCCTGAACCAGAGACCTCGCTTTGAGTTTCTCCCGCGATATGCGACAGGTGTGCGGCAGTTGTGTTAGAGCTGAAAAGGTCGACATTGTAATCATTGTAATCTCACTTGTTTTGGCAGCCTAGTCATCGTCATGACAAGACAAAACGGCATTACATGACATAATTTTAGACAATTTTGCTCTGTTTTTTCTGGCCACGTGACCCAGGCGGCGCAGTTCACGTGTGATGTAACAGAGGTCGCGAATTATGTACACAACGTTCGTCAAGTATGCCTATAGCCAGAAGTGTTGGCCTAGATACTGCCCCCCCCCCCCCCCCCTGGCGGCAGGTCCTCCCCCAATGCTGACTTGAACCTTCTTCCTCCCAATGCCCCTATGAGCCCCCTCAATGCAAATGAGCAAAAAGGAATGCAGGTACAAATGCATACATGCAGAACAAAATACGGAACAAATATTTTCTCCTGCCTGACTTTGTTTCCCGACTTTCTCATTAGCGGCGCGTCGTCGGTTGCAGAAACTCACGAGCATCAAGCTCAGAAACAAGATAATCTTGGCATTTGAAGGCCAGGGCCGCATGCTGCAGGCCATGGTCATGAAAATGGTTACATCAGTTCAAAACCGCGTACAGGTGTGCAACAGTCTTATGAGCGTATCGCAGAGCTCGACACGGTCCCCCTGCCCCCTGGTGTTACCCGACGGTAGCGCGGCCGCTGCCACCGGCCGCAGGCTATGCCAGTCGGGGACAAATAGCGAACGCCGGAAGCGACTTGAATGCGACCTGCCACACTTCTGTAAATCGGAAGGCAGACGCTCTTACCAGATGGGCCATCGGGCTGGAGGAAAATAGGGACTTTGCGGGGTCGGGACGATTCAGTCAAATCGAAATAAAAAAAGGTGCGAGGGAGGGAATCCAATGAAATATTCTGTGCGGTGTGTTCCAGGGTAAGTAGCGGGGTGGTGTCGATGGACGTTTGCGAAAAAAATTGACCTTGAGTGCAGCTTTGAAACGCCAAGTTTCCTCAATACACAGTTTGTAAAACGTCGTTCAACCACTACCTCCCAGTAAACCTGAATGTCAGTTATTTTGAACAAATCCAAACTCAACACCAAGATTTCAGGCCTTTCTTGCCTATATCAACTTACAACACGTAACAAAGCGTTGGTCACGCTCCTTTTTAAGATGACCATTCTGGAGACACATTTGCCAATATTTACGTACTCCGTTCTTCCAGCTACCGACTGGTCTTTTAAAAAGGTCGTGCAAGTTCAGTTTTACTTTTGTATGCAGGTTCATCATGGGATTGCACTCGAAAATTGTCCTCAGGTTCTCATCTGTGCGTGCCAGACCACGCCATTCTACGTGACTCCGTCCTTTTTGCGTATCTGGCCATCTTCGATGAGTGATGAACAGTTTGGTTATTTAGATTACAGCCCGTTCGATCAGTAACGATCATTTCAGGGTTAGGCGATTCATCTCACGACGAGGCCTTTGACGGGTTGCATTCCAACATCGAGGATCAACTTAAACTGGCCGAAATATGACGAGAAATCAGGTTTTGAGGGTGGGTCAGGTCAACCTTATCGGCTCAGCCCTACCCAAAGTGATTTTACAAATTAACACCCTTCCTGTAGTCCACAAAGGTAGCCGTTCTCACACGACCTGCCTGAACACTTCGGACTATAACTTTATTATAATTGCTCTAATGATAGCAGTCTGTTTGAGGGCGCCAGGTAATTCAAGAACAATGTATTTGTTTTCAAGATCGCATGACAAGAAGTTTGAACTAGCATCTCAGCCTACTTATGATCCACAAGGAAGCTCTACTTGTTTTAAAAAACAGTTTTTTGAAAAGCCGTCCGTGATTTTTGTTCACCGAAATCTGACAAGTAACCGGCCGAAGATGCCTATGTTTATCACTCGGTCGTCGTTGATGGGATCAGCCCGGAAGCTGCACAGTTTGACCCAGCATCTGACAAGATGACTTCATGCTAACCCCATATTCTGACATGGACTCGCCCCACGTTCGGCAGGAGCTGACCCAGTTCCTGCGCACGCGCCGGCACCCGATCGCCATCGACTCGCTGCACCGGCTGCAGAAGACCCTGAAGACCGGCCAGCGCAAGTACCCGCCGCACCAGGTCGAGGTGGAGGCCATCCAGCACAAGACCACCCAGATCTTCCACAAGGTCTACTTCCCGGACGACACGGACGAGGTAACTTGGCGGCTTCCGGCCGAAATGATGTGGGTCCGAAATTGGCTGCTGGCTAGAGTTTCACCGTCCCTGCGTTGTATGCTGCACTGGATGCCTCGCAGTCAGGAATAACGGACTGAGTTGAGCACGGAGCCGTGAGTATATGGTGCAGAAATCACCACCGTCGCAGCTCACGCAATAGTTCGCCGTTTGTATAAAACTGAACATGAACGTTTCTTGTTCTGTCCGCAGCTGGGCAACACGACCCACCAATTCCCCAACATGTCAATCGTCCGGAAAGACAAACCAACTTTTGGACGCAGGGGGCAGTTTCGGAACAGCCTAATGCTTTAGCAATGTGCTCAGCCTTCCCCTGTGTGGGGAAGGAAATCCCCGACACGTTTGTATCATGTTCCCCTCAGGCGTTCGAAGTGGACTCGTCCACCAGAGCCAAGGACTTCTGCCACAACATCGCCCAGCGGCTGAACCTCAAGTCCAGCGAGGGCTTCAGCCTCTTCGTGAAGATCGCCGACAAAGTCATCTCAGTGCCGGAGGGTGACTTCTTCTTCGACTTCGTGCGGCACCTCACCGACTGGATCAAGAAGGCCAAGCCGTCCCGGGACGGTAGGGCGCTGTGACGTCACTGGTGATAGACACCGTTTTCTGCTGGCAAGAGGGGGCGGGAGTACATTTGGCGGGGATGGCGATTGCGGGATGGGGTGTGGCGACGCTTGTGTTCCCAATAAGACGTCTTTCGCGACGTGGGACGAACGGGGTGGTAGCAGGTGGGATTACTATCGTCTAGTAGATGATTTCGAAATACAGGTCAATGAAGCTCGGTGCCAGGGCTAACCTAGGCAAACAAGCCCTCCCAATGTATGGAGATATTTTCCTTAGATGTGCTTCATAGCGTCACGATTAACGGTGGCGAAGATGTAATGCCGTCAGCAGCGCGCCGGCCGGACTGGCGGAGCCGCTGCAGCTGCACAGCGTGCGGTAATCTGGGTCAAAATTACCCAGCTGCCGGCCTCCTTTGTGACGGCTCTTGCTCTTCTTGTCTACTGACGGGACTCTACGACGTGACAGTCCGATACGCTCCCATGGAAACAATCGCATGTGATCAACCGAACCGAAACAAATGTGATCGGTTCGTGCGATCTTTTTCGCAGTTCCGAGGTGCGAATGTTTTGGTGAAGTGTTATGCATGAGTCGATTATCAAGCCTTGGTAAATGCGGAGCTCCGTTTACGTAAAGCTATGGCTGCACGTAACATCTCCCATTGTGGCCAAACGATGACGCTGAGCATTGATTTGCAGGCACGATACCACAGTTCACATACCAGGTGTTCTTCATGAAGAAGTTGTGGACCAATACAGTACCCGGGAAGGACAAGAACGCCGATATCATCTTCCACTTTCACCAGGAACTGCCAAAGCTCTTGAGAGGTATTGACTACGACGGCTTCGAGCTAGGCAGGTCATGAACTAATTCTATCTATACAGACCGAGGCAAGAAATTCGCTGATTATGCCCTTATGGTGTGACGACGGATACCAACCAGCAACATTATGCATGCTGATAAAATTGCGCGTGTATGCAAAGTTTAGTTACGCTCTCTGGGAACAGATGTGACGGATTGGGGCGGCATTTCCCGTCTTGGCAGCCCGTGCATCGGCTGGCCGCGCCGGTGGCGCCTCTGACGTCAGCTGGCCGCGCCGGTGGCGCCTCTGACGTCAGCTGGCCGCGCCGGTGGCGCCTCTGACGTCAGCTGGCCGCGCCGGTGGCGCCTCTGACGTCGGCCGGCCGCGCCGGTGGCGCCTCTGACGCCGGCTGGCCGCGCCGGTGGCGCCTCTGACGTCAGCTGGCCGCGCCGGTGGCGCCTCTGACGTCGGCTGGCCGCGCCGGTGGCGCCTCTGACGTCGGCTGGCCGCGCCGGTGGCGCCTCTGACGTCGGCTGGCCGCACCGGTGGCGCCTCTGACATCGACCGCCGCCTGCCGCAGGGTACCACAAGTGCAGCCGGGAGGAGGCGGCCCGCCTGGCGGCGCTCATCTACCGCGTCCGCTACGGCGAAAGCAAGCAGGAGCTGCAGGCCATCCCGCAACTGCTGCGCGAACTGGTGCCGGCCGACCTGGCCAAGGGGCACAGCAGCGGCGACTGGAAGCGCAGCATCGTGGCCGCCTATAACCAGGACGCCGGTCCGTACCCCGCTGCCGGCGGCGCGCGGTCCGCCCGGCCCTGCGCCGGCTGGTCCGCTCTTGGTCGGGGCTGTCCACGGGCTGGGAATGAATGTCAAGCGTGTGCATGTGTACCGCTCTTGGCAGCGCCAGAACTATGAGGCATCGCTCGGAATAGTGTCAGCATTAGCTGATCATCGATCGCGTTCGTCAATTTTAGTGCCCGCGTTTTAGCGCAAATATCAAGTGTCCTTTTCGTTTGCCCTTTCCAAGCGTTCGGCGAACGTGGATTGCAACGGCTGGACGCGTTCCTTTTTACAAATGACGCATTGTTTTGGCTCCATCGATGTGATACACGTTGTCGAACACGTACACGTTGTCGAACAATATGCAATATTCCTTGTCTTGTCTTTTCTATTGAAAATGCCCATTACCCGTCTTGAGACAGGCTCTGTGTAGATAGTACCCAGGATTCGACGGCCGCCCAAATGTTTCAGGAATGAGTCCTGAGGACGCCAAGGTGACCTTCTTGAAGATCATCTACCGGTGGCCGACGTTCGGATCGGCGTTCTTTGACGTCAAACAGACGACCGACCCCAACTACCCGGAGCACCTGCTGATCGCCATCAATAAGCAGGGCGTCAGCCTCATACACCCGCAGACCAAGGTACGTCGCTCCGCATCCGCAGACAGGGGTATGTCGGTCTCATTCCGCGGCAGGCCAGACCAAGGTACGTCGCTCCGCATCCGCAGACAAGGGCATGTTGGTCTCATGCAGCCGCAGGCCAGACCAAGGTGCGTCGCTCCGCATCCGCAGACAAGGGCGTGTCGGTCTCATGCAGCCGCAGGCCGGGATTTTTCGGTCCGCTACACCCGTCTGTACGTCAGTCCTGCACTATCGCAGGCCAAGGTTCGTTAATCCCCTCTACCCGCGAGGTATGAGCAGGCGAAGGCACTTCCGTTCCATGGCGTCGTACGCCACATAGTCACTGCGTTTGGCGCACCCTAAAACCCCAATCACCCATCATCAATCCTTCATACTCTGTGAATCAAGGAACGTCTGTGTTTTCACAGGTAGACCGATGTGCGTTAGTCTCATGTACACGCAGATCACGGTGCTTCAATCTCACTCGCCCGCAAACCCAGTTGAAGCCCGTGTTATACCCCGGAACAGTGGTGCAGTTAGGGGGGGGGGGGGTGCGAGGCCCAAGGGGCTTCCCCTCCCGCGCCGTCATATTTGAGCGCAGTTTTCACCTAACATCATGGCACTAAATTACACTAACATTTAGTTGGTTAACTAACTAGCTACTAATTGACAACACTAACATCGATAGCCCGTCGATACGCTAGGTACCGCACCTTTTACCGTTTGTGGGGGTCCCTTAGTCTGTTCGCGACGCTTAGGTTCCTTGAATGGGGCTGTAACTCGATCTGTGAAATGCAGCTCCCCTATCGCAAATCAATGTAGCTGGCTGTGCCCCTGCACAGGAAGACTAAGGTATGTACATCATTTGTCTGCACACCGGAGGTGCGTTGGTCATGCACCAGGCTGATTTAACGGTATCATTCAGCCAACTCGAACACTGTTCCCCGCAATTGGCATCGGGAGACGTGATTATCAAGGCGCTGTTGTTGAATGGCGAATAAAAACGACGAGCCATATAGCACGCACTATGTCCATATACTATCCACGTAGAGCGCGCGAACGAATGGATGCGAATTTATCCCACTGTTCCTGGCTGTCACCCCGGTACCGCTTCTGCACCTCATCCTCCACCCCTGAAGATGGCCGCCTGCCCCTGTCTGTCTTGTGTTTCTGTGCGGGTAGACTCGCCTTGCTCGACACGTGTCAGCTCCCTACGGCGATCTATCCATCATCGTCATCAGCTCCGCCTCCAGCATCTCTCGGGTGGCTTCAGTGAGACCACAACCTTACGCTCTTTTGGGGGGACTTGCCTATGGCCGTTTGTGGTCCTGGCGATCAAAGGACGTGCAGCAAGTGGAAGGGAAAAGGGAGAATGCTTGTCTTCTTCAGCCACGTGCGATTATTCGATGGGCTTAACCCACAAGTGACAATCAACAGCGCGTTTTCACTTGGCGTGAGACATTCATCGACCTGAAACCAAGGACCTGTCCCCCACTCCTGTCTATCGTTGACATTTATAGTCTCTCACACATGGTAAAAGTGCTGAGTTCTTTGACGTTTCTCTGTCATGTGGTTGAGATCACTGTCATGCTTAGCGATGGCATGTTTTGACTTCATCACAGAAACAGGGACAATCTGCAACCGTATGGGTTTTGATAGGTCTCTTAAGAAAGTAAAACTAATATGCAAAACCTCTTCATAAAAAGTATTCCCCAAAAATACATTTTAACACAAGGTGGGGACCTGTCTATGGAGACAATTTGATGGATGAAATGAAAAAAAAATATTCTGATCCCGCTGACTCGCATCAAGTGCATTTGTTGGAGTTATTTGATGTACTCAGCCGAGCGCCGCCATTTTCCGGCTTCTTCAGGACGGCGGTAACCGGAACAAACGATGAATCAATAAGCAACGATGACCAAGAGAAAGTTGACACACTTGCCCCACAGCACCAGGACAGCGACAAAGAAACACAGATAATCCGTGTCATGTTTAGCTCGTCGCGAGGATATGTACGCAGCTAACACAAGCGCGATTACAGGCGTATTGACGCCACTCGTACACAGATCTCTCACACATGCGGCACATCTGGCGGAGTTTCCGGGACATCAACAAGAAGCTTAAAGCGGGTATTTGAACGTTGGGACACGTTTCTCGCGGGGGTCGCTGCGGTGCACTTCCCTCCCCCCTCCCGAGTCGGGGGGGGGGGGGGGAAGGGGGAGTGACGAGTCACGACGCTGCCAGCCATTGTGCCAGCTTCTCCTCAGCGACGGCAGACAGATACTTGCACCAGGCGTTTCCCTCAAAATTATTAGTTTTTGATTGTATTTTTCAGTAATTGTTTTAGTTATCAGTGTGAACGCTTTTAATTTCATGGATTGATGGGATCCGTGTACACTCCAAGCAGTTTCTGTTTGGTAAACGCTTACTTTATCATTCGGTCATAAAATTCCAGGTCAACGGCAGCCTTTACGTCAAAGGCTTAACGTTCTATAATGTTCGGCACGGTCCGCTCTGCCTTCATACGTCACCACCTAAAGTGAGGCCGATGGCATCGACCGCGGGCCATCTCAGCCAGGGGTGAATAACGATCGCCGATACACTCACACCTGCCTAGCCATGGGTGCATGAATTGGAAGGCAGGCGCTCCCACCGACTGAGGCACGGAGGCGGACAAGACAAGCGTGTCATGCCATGGTTGTCCTCCCGGAGGCCCAGATTGGCGACGGCTGATGGGCCGGCTACGTGTCGGGGGCAGGCGCTGCGCGGCCTCCCTCACCGCCATACGGGCCTACGATGTGGGGCTGTGGAGCGCCCAGAGAGTAGGTGATTAGGTGGAGGTCAGGGAAGGGCATGGGCCTATTTGCCGCACATTTGCGTGTGTGCGCTGGTTGCGTGCGCACCGCGCAGCCATCATTGCATCGATACTGTGGTTGAGACACTTAAGCTGACACATCCCACACTCTGCTGGTTGATCTGGGTCTCTCGTGTGAACCGACGTGAGTTGCTGGGAGTCTAACTGACGTTTAGCGACTCTGCACGCCATCCAGACGTATGTCTGACTGTCGGTTTGTCTCTTTATTTCAGGATGTACTGGTGACGCAACCCTTCACCCGCATCTCCAACTGGTCGTCGGGCAACACATACTTCCACATGACCATAGGTGGGTGATGATGGGTTTCATGGAGCGGTGCAAGACCATCACCAAGTTTTTAGTACCGTTTGTGCCGTGCAATATCCGGGCCTTAGTGTTCCTCGCTCGTGGGTTTCACGTTGATTATATGTTGTCATTTCTGTACATAGTCTGAAACGACCAAGTTTGGCTGCTGAACATTCCCCCCCCCCCCCGAATTTTAATCCACGCTAGACCGCTTAGTGCACATAGGAATAGATTAACAGTTTGTGGCATTAGAAAAAGAAATCGTTTGTGACTGTAAAGGAACCACTGCCCTGGATGCAGCTGTTCCAACATGAATAACATCTTTGTAGCCGGTGTGTGGATTTGCTTATGCTGAAGCTATCCCCATCTACAGACGCGCCAGTTTATCACTAAATGTGAGAATGGTAGCGGCATTGCTATGCATCTCGCCATTTTACCGTCACCCCATCACTTCATAAAGCATGACGTGTCCCGTCTGGAGCAAGGCATGCCATGATGCGGTGGCGCGATGGGCCTAACGCAGACGCTTACAAGTGCTCTCTGTCAATAAACGGAATATGCACGCGTGACAGCCGGACCCGAATACTTGGTCAAAATCGAGGTATTTGTCGGCACCTCACTGCTCGCGCTTTGAATATTGCAGATGATGTGGTGGGAGGTATCGCGAGAGCCTTCCGCCTCACGCTGACATGGGAGCCAAGCAGCTGGATACAGGCGTCTCGATTACCGGCTTATAGTCGGGCGCCGCCCCTGGTTGCGGGTATCGCGTCCGCGCCTCGTGGCCCGTTTTTTTTTTTTTGTCGTTGTCGGCTACGTTGTCGGCCACGCGCGCGCTCCTTCTCCCTAGATGATTTATTCAACGCCACGGTAGGTAACAGGCGCAGTGCCGTTCGCCTGTCGGGCTGACCTGTCCACACGCTGTCCCCAGGCAACCTCGTGCGCGGCTCCAAACTGCTGTGCGAGACCTCACTCGGCTACAAGATGGACGACCTGCTGACCTCGTATATCTCGCTGATGCTGAACAACATGAATAGGCACAAGAGTCTGTCGCGGGTGAAGTGAGCGCCAGGCGCCGCTCGCGAGGGTGTCATTCGTGGCGCAGCTGACGGCGCGCCGGTCACGTGCCGCGCAGGCGCGCCCGCCGGGCCGGTCACGTGGTGCGCAGCCCCGCGCACGCGCCCGCTCGGCCGGCACTGCATTGTTGATCATGCCGTTATTGTTTTACATCGATGATTGAATATGATCGGGTGGGGTCGCCCAATGTGCCGCTCACTCTGCCCCCGCACGGCTGCGTGTCTGCGGATCAGTTTGGAAGGGACGCAACAGCATGGCGAGGTGCTGACGGGAAGACCACACGATCCCCTAGGCCGGGAGAGAGCGGGAGCCAGTCCGAGTGTTAGCTGACCCATGCTAGGTTGTCGTGAAAGGCGGCGTGTATTATTTAACGCAGGTTGGTGGGCGCCTTCCTTGATGTTTTTACTCTGACAACCCGACCATTTCTGGCGTCGCCAAGTGTTTGACCTTCGCCTACCAAGGGAGAAGTGGTGGCATGTAGCTGCGAGGATAAACCTGGCGTGTTCCAGATGTGCTGTTGTGTTCATGGACTGCGGCCCTCCATATGCTTCTGCAAATGTGCAAGAAGCATTCCAGATTTGTAGTGTGAGGTTCTTGCCTCTAGCCTGTCGTGCCTGAGTCTGTTTTTCCTTCGCCAACGAGGGACGTTGCTGCGAACGATTTGATCGGATGATACACTCCTTGTGCTGACTTGTTGAGATTCTGGAACCCGATATTTTAAATCGCGAAAACTGTGCGAATGACAGCCATGCAACTGCAGTAAACATCGTGAACTGGTTGCTCTGGGTGGTTGTAACCGGTATAGCTTAATGACGCGGTTAATGTGCACACTCCGGGGTATGCTAGCCGCAAAGATATGGACCCAAACAATCCATTACCAGGTAGCAATGAGCACCGTACGCCCGTGTACTCTTATGAAAATAAAATGCATTATTGAGGCGGGTGCAGTACACCGTGAGGAAGCAGCCGTGAGACGCGGCTGGTGTAGTGCAGGGTGCTGTGTAGTGTACTACCCTACACTGCTGGTGCAGTACGGGGAAGCCGCCGTGAGAAACGGCTGGTGCAGTACATAATGGGGAAGCCGCCGTGAGACAGGGCTGGTGCAGCGTACAATATGGAGTAGTCGCCGTGAGGACATGGCTGGTGCAGTACACAGTGGGGAAGCCGCCGTGAGACACGGCTGGTGCAATGTGCAGTGCGGAGAAGCCGCCGAGAGACATGGCTGGTGCAGTACGCAGTGGGGAAGCCGCCGTGAGACACGGCTGGTGCAGTGTAAAATATGGAGTAGTCGTCGTAAAACACGGCTGGTGCAGTGCACAGTGTGGGGCAGCCGCCGTGAGGCATGGCTGGTGCAGTGCACAGTGTGGGGCAGCCGCCGTGAGACATGGCTGGTGCAGTGCACAGTGTGGGGCAGCCGCCGTGAGACATGGCTGGTGCAGTGCACGGTGTGGGGCAGCCGCCGTGAGACACGGTTGGTGCAGTGCACAGTGTGGGGCAGCCACCGTGAGGCATGGCTGGTGCAGTGCACGGTGAGGGGCAGCCGCCGTGAGACATGGCTGGTGCAGTGCACAGTGTGGGGCAGCCGCCGTGAGACACGGCTGGTGCAGTGCACAGTGTGGGGCAGCCGCCGTGAGACATGGCTGGTGCAGTGCACAGTGTGGGGCAGCCGCCGTGAGACATACAACCTGTTGAAGGCGCAGCTGTTGCTCGCTGCGGCGATGAGCCTCCATTGTGGTCACATCGCCGCTTGTGACGTCTTATCGCGGATTGTCGTCGAATGACAGGGCTGACGCTAGCCAAGTTCTTGGGCATATGGATCCATCATTGAGTCTACGACGCGCTTGATTCGTGCTAGGGCTCTGAAAGAAAAAAGTGAGTCAATGTGGGGAGGGGTACGATTTTTCCGGATGTCAGTTTTGTGCTACATGGCAAATGGTAGCTACAAGTGTTTGCAAGCTTGCTTCGTTAAGCGACGACATTGAATCCGTGCCAACGCTTGAAAAGGATCGTTGCGTTGTGGAGATGCTTTATGTTTGCATTATTTATATATTTTTCGGCATTCTTCGTACAATTTCCCAGTCGAAGTAATCTCTGGCTACCGAGATACCCGGCAAGAACCGGAGAATGTTGTGATGAAGTGTTGAACGACGGGGATTTACGGCGATATGGGGGCGACAAACTCCATCTGCATGCCAGGTTTCCATGTAGTAACATGGGATGAATCGCCTACAACTGCCTTCATCACACGAGTGTGCTGGGAGGTGCTGTTCCAAAATCCTTAAGAACTCCATTTTGTCTGCATCAGGAAATGACTAGGCAATTGGTGGAGATAACTTGAGGAAAACTGACAGGGACGACGTTTATTACAACCTGATACAAACGTTGGTATAGTGTTTTCCGATCCCTTTTCATTTCGTCATGCGGTAAAGTTGTTGGGGCAGCAAGCAGTTGCCCAAAATGTCCCAAACAATCATTTTAAATAGTAAATTGCCGATCCCAGTAGACTGTCTCCTTGCTAGAACGAAACCAGGCGCATTATTTCATGCATGGTATGCTCTTACGGTGGATGTGAGTGTAGAGCGTAAATATGAATTCACAAAGCATATCACCATGCGTTGCAAGAGATGATGTGGCTCAGGGAAGTTTAAAATTTATTAGAGAATGATCTGACTAACACTGAATTGAGTTAAACCTAAACAGACATCCCCTGACGCTTGGCCATCTTTGCCATACTATCTTTGTAATCCCAATTAGAAACTCGATGCTCGATTCCAGTTCAGGTATCGTCCTCCTCCTATTGATGAAGACGAACGCCTCTTTCGTTTCGGGCCGGCTTCAAACCAAGCGACTCAAATTACACGTGATACGGAGGTTTGTAGCTGATCGACGACCTAGGGGATGTGTGAGAAATTTTACGCCATTTGCGACGTACTCAATCACGTGAAAAAGCCAACTTCATCGTTTCCAGGTGAGAAAAACCAGGGCAACGATTACGCTCAAACGTGCCTGGTCCGACGCTGAAATCCT
>NW_023596659.1:0-15000 GCF_011947565.3 Pollicipes pollicipes | reverse complement strand
CACTGCATTCGGGGGTTTCCTCCCAGACGCGATCGTCAAAGACATGAGGCAAACACGAAAAGACAGTCTCGTTGTTAGATAAACTGGTTACAAAGCCCTGTGGGTGGTAAGTTCTATTTTTGCGCGATAAGCTGGCACAAGCGCTTTTGACGGTGTAAATGGGTGTTTTCATGAAAGCGCGAAACATGAGCCCGCGCCCGGCGAGGGGGAAGTTGACTTCCATCTACCAAAGCAAAGCTGAAAAATGTACGCTCGCAACAACACCAACTTTTCAGCACTGTTAACCTATCAATTTGACATCCTTTGCGCAAAGTTTAAAGTTTGGTCTGTCAAGGTCATTGACCTAGGTAAGGTCAAGGAGGTAAACTTTTAAAAAGCTTTGACCACGCACAATTTTTGTGCGTTATTTCCCATCGCTCAAACTTGCTATAGTGGTATAACATGACCCTACCCGCAATATGCCTATTTCAAGTTTTTCAAAGCTGGCAAGGTCAACGACTTGAGGTGAGCTAAATTTGGACTTTTTCGTAAATATTGTGAATTTGTACGCATTTTTGTGTAGTGTTGGTGCTCGTATATAAAGGCTACTACTAACTCTCATGCGCATCCATCATGTGACCACAGAGCACTTGACAATGGCCTAGGCCATGGCCGACCTTAATGGATGCATTCTGCAAAACGCATGCTGAGCTCAAAAAGGCAGCTTGGAACGTAGGTTTGGACGCCGAATGAGAAAATTGCAATGAAAACATGGTGTAGCATCGTTCTAAAGCATGATGACGTCACAAAACGTCGCGTGAGGACGTGCAAGGTCGTATGCGGTCAATGGCCTCTGTTGCCAGTAGCAGAGAGGCTAGGTGAACGAATGAGATGCGTGTAATCACTTCTAGATCGTGTTTATGAGGCTGATGACTTTCTTGTACCGACGTGCGTGTTCTCACTTTGTTACAAACTGTTTGTAGTGCAGTTGTACTTCGTGCCTGCGTCCCTGCTGGGGCGGGGGGTTCGGCGGAGGCGCGCCGCCGCCGCAGTGTCGAGTGCCAGGTTCGCAGGCCGGCCCCGGCTCGCGGCCCCCGCTGTCGAGAGTCGCCGTGGGCAGAGCAGAGAGGGTGGGTGCACCGTCAGAGGCTGCTGCTGTGCGAGACTAAAATACAGAGAAGCTTTGGTGAAATACTCGGCGTCTCATCGCAAACTATTTCGGCAAAATGGCGACCGGATTTTGATGTGAGACTGATACCAGAGTTCAGCGGTACGAGTGATGCCGATGTGGTGGACTGGCTTGAGAAAGTGGAGCTGATTTGTGGACTGCAAAAGCCTCAAGCGTGCAAGGCGTCAGTGATTGCCTTGGAGCTGACGGGCGGCGCCTCAGCCGCGTACAGGCAGCTGCCAACTGAGGACCGGCAGGACGCGAAGAAGGTCAAGGACGCCCTGAGGACGGCATTCGGCGTCGACAAGTTCGTGGCCTACGAGCTGTTCGCCTCGCGCCGGCTAAGAGCAGGTGAGACGGTCGACGTCTTCCTGGCCGACCTGCCGCAGTTGGCGCTGGTGTTCGGCGGCCTCAGCGACGAAGCGACGAGGGTATGAGTTGTGCCTTTGTTGCTGGGCTGCCCGACGCTGCCTGGCGCACGATGCGCACCGGTGCTCGCCTCGAAGGCCTGTCGTTGCCGAACCTGGTGGAGAGGGCGCGGGCCGTCCTCAGGAAGGATGGCGCAGCAGAGGTCGCGGCAGCGGCAGTTCAGCGAGGACGATCAACAGCAACAAGCTTCACCTGTTTCACCTGTGGATAGGCCAACCACCTGGCCAGGGACTGTCTCAGCAGTCTGGGTCGAGGCCGTGGGCGTGGACGACGCGGTGCTGATGGACGCCAGGGAGGAGGAAGACGCTGCTTCCGGTGTGACCGGATAGGTCACGTGGCCTCATGCTGTCCGGAAAACGACGCCGGAGAGGCGGCGTCGGCGCCAGCCTCCTCTCCAGCTCTGCAGTAGACGGCGCTCTACCCACCGCGCGGCTTACAGTGGACGGCACCCGGTGTCAGGCGCTGGTGGACACCGGCTGCTCCGTGTGCATCGCTCACGTCTCTGTTTGCCGCCGCTGGAAAAGGCAGCCAGTTAATGTGATGACCCTGGGTGGAGACAGATACACGTGCTAGGGTACCGGACAAGTGATTGTGAGTCCAGTGTCGGGTGCGGCTCGAATAGATGTGCTTGTAACTGTCAGTAGGCCGCTGAACTTCGTGCTCATTTTGGGAATGAACGGCGTAAGGGCGCTTCGGGGCGTGTCCGTCAGTGCGTCGATTGCAGTGCAGTTCGGGGTCGATGCACTGCCGGCTGAGTCGGCGTCTCCGGTGGAGGCAGCGGCTTGTGATGTGAGCGCAGCCGCCGCCGTGTCACCCGAGCCGGCCGGCCATGGCCGGGGGCAGAGAGCGGTGAGTGACGTGGGCGCGGCGGGCGGCGCGTCACCCGAGCCAGCTAGCCGGGACGGAGGGCAGAGGTCAGCGATGCGTGTCTCTGACTCGAATGACACTGGTATGCCGAAGCCAGACAGCGACGGCGGTGTCAGATCGCCGTCACCGCCACCATCACTGCGCGGAGCAGCCACTCCACATCAGTCATCTCGTTTGTCAGTAGATGCACCGGACTACGCGGTCCACTTCGACCCGCAGACAAAAACACGGAGTATGCAGTGGAAATGGAGTAACTCTGTCGGACCTGAATGTTTGACAAACTAAGTGCCGCAGTATGACGTGCCAGAGAACACCCGCCGTGAGTTCAACGAAGAGCTGTCGCGATGGATCGGTAATGGATGGCTGGTTCCATATGATGAGGAACAACATGGACCTGTGAAAGGATTGGTACCGTTAATGGCGATCCAACAGAAAAACAAGACAAAGTGAGACCAGTGTTGGACTATTGCAAGTTGAATAGTCATGTCACCGCGCACACAGCAGAGGCAGACGTACGTGCCGATCAGCTAAGGAAGCGGCGTCGGCACGGAGAGAACATCGCGGTTGTGGATCTGCACAATGCATACCTGCAGGTGCATGTCGACCAGCATCTGTGGGCCTTCCAAACTGTGCAGATTCACGGCCATCGATACTGTCTGACACGGCTTGGCTTTGGGCTGAACGTGGCCCCTCCGGTGATGAGGGCAGTGGTCCGGGCAGTTCTAGAACAAAACCCAGACGTGGAGCGGGCCGCTCTGGCCTACGTGGACGACCTTCTGGTGAACGAAGACATCGTGAGCGCTGATGACGTCGTGGCCCGCCTGGCAAATGACGGGCTGCAGAGTAAGCCGCCTGAGCGAGCAGCGGCTGGGGCTCGTCTGCTGGGCCTGCATGTCTCACGGGAGCAGGGGAGAATGCTGTGGAGGCGCGACAACCCGTACGGCCTACCGCCGACAGTACTGATGCGCCGTGCAGCATTCTCCTGGTGCGGCCGCTTGGTAGCACACCTGCCGGTCTGCGGCTGGCTCCGCCCCGCCACAGCGTGGCTGAAGCGTCGTGTGAACGCCGTCACGCGTGGCTGGGACGACAGAACAGCTGATGAGGCACTGCGAGAACGACTCAGCCATGTCGCGACCCGGCTGACCCAGGATGACCCGGCATGCGGCACCTGGAGCGTGCGAGGTGGCCGTGCCGTGGTTTGGACAGACGCCAGCTCAGTGGCAGCAGGAGTTGTGCTGACCACGCCCGAGGGTGATGCCATTGAGGACGGGTGCTGGCTGCGGAGGGACGACTGCACGCACATCAACATGGCAGAACTAGACGCGGCAGTGCGAGGAATTAATCTGGCCATTGCGTGGCACATGCATGTCGTCGATCTCCGAACAGACTCGGCCACTGTGCACCGCTGGATAGATGACGCCCTGTGTGGCTGAGCCCGTCTACGCACCAGAGCTTATGGAGAGATGCTGATTCGGCGCCGGGTCGGTGTCATTCAGCAGCTTGTAAGTGAGCTAGACATGATTCTATCTGTCTCGCTGGTGCATGGTGCTGAGAATCGTGCCGACGTGCTGAGCCGTGTGCCGAGAGACTGGTTGCGTGACGATTCGACCTTTGAGCGTGCGACGCCGGTTGGAGACTGTGCGGTCGTGGTAGATCGGGTGACGACCGATGGTCACGGACTCGACATAGGACCCACGGACGGTTCCACCGATCGGGGGACAGACGGCCGCGCCGACCTTGAGATGGCGATCGCTGACATCCACGCTCGTGCCGGTCATCCAGGGATCCGACGGACGCAGTTTTACGCTCGGCGCGACGGTTCGTCGACAGTGACGCGGTCACAGGTGAGGAGTGTGGTGAATCGCTGCGACACCTGTCGCTCTATGGGCCCAGCGCCGGTGACTTGGTCACACGGATCGCTGGACGTGCAGGATGTGTGGTCACGGCTGGCGATCGACGTGACTCACTTTCGGGGGCAGTGCTACCCCTCAGTAGTGGGCTGTGGACCATCTCGGTTCAGTTTGTGGCGGCTGCTTCGCCGTCCAGATGCTAGCTGTGCTGTTGACCTGCTGGAACAGATTTTCCTGGAGAGAGGTGCACCTGTGGAATTGTTGTGCGACAATGACACCCTCTTTCGAAGCAGGCAGTTTCAGGCATTCGCGGCACTATGGAGTATTGGCCTGCGGTTCCGAGCCGTGCATGAGCTCGGCGGCAATGGCATTGTTGAACGAAATCATCGCACTGTCAAGGTCATTGCCGCCAGGAAGCAGTGCTCTGTTGCCGAGACGGTGCGCCTGTCGAACGTGACGCCGCGTGACGGTGAGACTGCGGCCAGTGCGCCGGCGGCCGCTGTCTATGTGTACACTGAGCGGGATTGTGTGCGGCCCGCTGCTGATCAGCCGGTGATTGTCGAGCCGCGAGGACCATGTGACACCGATCGGTATGCTGTTGGAGATACTGTCAGGGTTCGTCGTCGGGGGACGCGGTGTACGGAAACGTCACAACCAGGAGTGGTGTCAGGCATTATTTCAGACGAAGTGGTGGAAATTGACGGCCTACCGTGGCGTGTACGAAATTTGCGTCGTAGGGACGATATGCTGCCGAGACAGGCGAAGTCGGTGACGGAGGCGCGGATGACAATGATAGTTTGTTCGTGAGGGTGCCTGTGGCCGGAGAGGTTGCTGATGCTGATCACTCCTGGGATGCCACTAATGCTGATGATGGTGCCGATGTGGCTGATGATGACGGCGCCTGTGTGACAGGCGACGGTGACGATAGAGTGTTGCCGCGTCGGAGAGGACGAGAGCGAAGGCCTGTGCGATTTTATATTTGTTGATCATTGGATCAGGGTGGGGTGGTTGTAGTGCAGTTTTACTTTGTGTCCTGCGCCCCTGCTGGGGTGGGGGTTCGGCGGAGGCGCTCCGCCGCCGCAGTGTCGAGTGTCAGGTTCGCAGGCCGGCCCCGGCTCGCGGCCCCCGCCTGTCGAGAGCCGCCGTGAGGAGAGCAGAGAGGGTAGTTGCACCGCCAGGGGCTGCTGTGGTGCGAGACTAAAATACAGAGAAGATTTGGTGAAATACTTGGCGCCTCCTTACACAAACATTTGTCAAGCGTCGAAGGAGACATGTATTAGCACTGTGATGGTCACTTATACCCATTAGTGCTTAAATACTTTTTCCATTTTGACGGTTTACAAATTTGACCTATGCTGATCTCAGCTTACCTCTAGATCTCCCTAAAGTGGTATTTGTGTGTCTTGGATGCGTTTGTCTTGCAGCTGCACCTAACACACGCAAACTTAATCACAAGCACATTGTGAAACAAAGCAGAAAAACACCGATTTTTAGGTAAAATTAGTAAAAGTAGACCAATTTTGAACGATGGCATGTCCTGCCTGACCTGACTCTTGAAGGGGAACAGTAATTGTCAGAATGGACTCTCCACTGTCGCAACGCTTGCCTTTGTACCCTCAAAACCCGTCTTGACATATTAGCATATGTTTTAGTTGCTTCATCAGAACGCCATTTTTCATTCGTGACCTCTAGTGACGCAAACTTGACCTGCGGTAAAAAATGTGTATCGTTGTAATTTGACGAGACCTTCACAACAGCATCTTGTTTTTTCGTGCCGTTGGACGTTGGAAAACCAAGGGGCAAGTCAACTTCACCTACTGGGCGCGGTAGTCTCAGACTCCTCGCCGGTGCAGTTTCGGAGGAGAAGAAGTGTTTTGTGCGTCAGGCTGACGTGTCAAGACCGTGAACCAGGCCTAAGTGTTTGAGGCGTTTTGCCCCCAAGAGCGAAGGAGAAAAGATTGGCCATGCCATGCACGCGGTTTATTGTAATGGGTGCAGCACTATCGTTTTAATGTTAAAAGCTGCAGCGCCGGTTTGATCAAAACACGACATCTAAGTCGCAAAACATTCCGTAAGTAATTACTTTTTAATAACAATTATTAAGACAAAGACATGCGAACTTATTGATGACAGGGACACAAAAAACCGTCATGGTTCAAAAATGGTTTTGAACATCGCCATCTGCTAATTGCTGCGATACAGAGCGGCAACGATGCTGCTGGGAAATGGTGACGGTGCATCGCTCTCGGGCTTGTTCTTGTCACGCGCTCCTGAACACGCAGCAGGACGCTGTGCGTTGCAGTGCGAACAGTTTCTGCAAATGCATGTTGATTATACAAACTTGTACACGTGCACGTACACACACGTACAGAATGGTTCGCATACATTACCAGGAAAATGCACGGATAACGCGAGCCCGGCGTCGTGCGGCAATCACATACCTAGAGCGCCACCACGCGGCCACCCAGCAACAAGCGCTTAACAACGCAATGATTGCATCACAATGATAGAACTGAAAGCACCGCCACGCTCGGTGAGATGACAAAGAAAAACAAGTCAACATCAAGCATCGCGGCGGCGTAACCTAATAACATAGAGATGGCCCTCGAATGTCGATGTATTCGGAGGAGAAAGATAAATGTATTTTTGAAGTAAACCTGAAAGATAAATGACAGCGGCTGCAGACGAAGTAAGGGAAGTAAAACAGCCAACAAAAGATAAGCGCTTCCCCGCAGAACATTTGAACAGTGGAAGACGATGGCCGGTCTTGGAGCGGGCATAGGCCGGCGCCGGGGTCCAGCTGCCCTCCCGATCAGCGAAACAAATGGTCGGCCGGCCCGCAAAGCCGGGCCGAGGGCCTGGTCACGTGATCCCGTTCACCTTTTACCCCGGTCACCGCGGTCACCTTTGAGGCAAGGGCGCCGCCAAAGCGCACGCAAACCGGGCGGTCAGTGGCACACAACAGAGGCGGCACAAATTCCCCGACAACCGGGCGCCCAGCCGCGGAAGCAGAACCATATTCTCACTGTACGTCATGGAGCGTTAATTGGGACGCTGTTGAGCAATGTTGGAGTACTTAAAATATAAAAGGGCAAATAATCATTTCGAGCAAAACGAAACCGTGGAGAGCAGCAGGAGACCAGAATGCCACAGCTGAAGTCGCTTGTAAGTAGCCCTCGAGAGGAGAGTAAGTCAGAACTATTAAAAAGCTAAGATAGAACTAGAAGACCCTAAAGAAGATGCTGGGAAAATAGTGGTGGTCCTCTCGAAAGCTAATTGGTTAGAAAATCGTAAAACTTACTAGATGTTGTATGCGGCTCTTGAAGAAACGGGCCGAAGACAAGGTAATCGGCATTCTAGGTGGCAGGTGGCCCGTTTGTTACAGGGATACAAGTATTCTCGAAACTTGTCGGTGATACTTCCCTGAACTGCATAGTTCGAACGAAGCCCCCCGAAAGATATTTAAAACTTATTATCATGTTTATCTACTATCATTATATTTATATACTATCATCATATTTATATGCAATCATCATATTTATATACTATCATCATATTTATATACTATCATCATTTATACTAGCATATACTTCTATCTATTTATACTTTCCTGAAGATGCTCCACAGCTCTAAAAACGACCGTGCCATGCGAAAGGGAAAAGTTACCGGCGGTGAGCGCAAACACGCTTTGGATCTGATGACTGAAAGCAAATCACAGCGCTGCAGGGATTCATGAAATAATTTTGTCTCCGATTGTGTGACAATTTGGGGAGTCTAATAGCAGACTACATCAATGATTCGTTTGACTTAAAATCACTGTTTGTGAATCAAAGATGTGGCATGACAACACCGGCTCCTAAGAAAGGGGACTAAAAATTGCTAACAAAACAAACGTCCGGTCTACCTGCTAGACGTCATTTATAAAAAATATCAAAGTTCTTGGCATACGCATAGGAAAGTAATAAAAAAACTGATCGATTCCAGGCGGCCGGGTTCATTAATGTATTATACTCGTGACAACATAAAAAACATAAAAATGTTGCATGATGATACTGTCATTGGCGACAGTACAAGCATAAAGTGTGCGTTAGATTTTGATACGCGTGTAACTCCTTTGAGCACGACTTTAAATTTAACATGTTGTGTTCATCCAAGTTCGGAGATGACTTTATAACATTGGTCCGATTCTGTACACGCGCGCGGAGTTAGCTATAAATATCAATGGTTCCATTCCACATGGTTTTCCCTCAGCGTGGTATAATACAAGGATGCTCTCTAGTGGGAATGCTGTTTTCACTGGCAGTCGAATGCTGGCTGTAAAGGTACGTTCTTTAATAAAATTAGAGGAATTTGCATTTCTAAGGTAGAGTTGAGAATGTCGCAATTTGTAGATCACCCAACTGTGTTTACAAAAGATGAAGAGTGCTTCAAGAGATGCTAAAGCTTCTCCAAAGCTGAGACATCTGGAGTTTAACGAAATCTAAACAAAACCAAGTTTACGTGGCCTTGTCGGTATGGATAACATCCTCAAACCGTGAAAATCATGTGGCCTTGCAAAAAAAGTCATATTTTAAGATAAAGTTGACATTGTAAGGTCTCGGTTTTCGTCAAAGAAAGATTGCAGGAAGAAAATTTATGTCCTGTATTGCATAACGTCTCAGGAGTGTTGAGCCTGTGGGCACAAAAACATTTCATGCAAGAATGCATGAATGGAAGAATAGCCTTTCTACCTTGAAAGGAATACCTTTCATTCAGAAGAATCACCTTCCAGAGGTCTGGTGATTTCTATGCTGATTTATATAGTTCCTTGCATATCTATGCACATCCGTTTGTTGATTCAAAGTTCAAGTCTAATTAGGAGGCTTATCTGTCGTGGCAGACCGCCCAGGGGTGACCCGTGACGCAGCGTTCTTGAGTGCAAAACAAGGAGGATCAGGAACACTTTCCGCACGTTGCTTGCACAACGTTTTTGAAACTTAGCTGGAATGTCCGCCTTTGCAGTACATATCCGGATAATAATGTATTTACCAGATACGCATAGCACCGCTCGCGGTAAGCAGTGCTGTTCAGGACTAGGTTTGGTGGCTGTAGGAAGCAAGCTGAACATTTTGTATTCAGACCTGCTCCAAATATTTCAAGCTTGGTTCTCCGAGCTTAAACCGGATGCTGTGCACCTAACGAGGGAGAAAACTTTTTGGTTTAATGACTATATTCCGGTAGAAAATTGTTCTGCTTTCCATCGCCGCACGAATCGGTGTGAATAAGATTCTGTGATTATAGCATTGACAGGCAGGGACGATTCTTCACGTATGACCAAATGCGTGTGAAGTATCGCAGTTAGCGGATAGACCTCTTACGGTATCAGGGTTTAGTTAGTGGGATTCCCGCCAGGTGGAAGCTGTTGATGAAGGCGCAAACTTGGAACGAATGTCGACAGGAGTGAGAGATGCACAGGTGTCCTGTGAAGCGGGGTCAGAGATTAGCCCCGAGGCAATTCCCAATTGC
Organism: Pollicipes pollicipes; assembly: GCF_011947565.3. NCBI lineage: Eukaryota > Metazoa > Arthropoda > Thecostraca > Pollicipedomorpha > Pollicipedidae > Pollicipes > Pollicipes pollicipes. Next base: position 5,202 of record NW_023596659.1, on the reverse strand, counting down.
GAGCCCGTGCGCGCCCTTTGGCCCAAGATATCAGTCCACATCAGCCGATGCACGACGTTTCCAGGTTAAGACTCGATTCGAAGGCGCTAATATTTGATTATTCGAACTTCCCATGTGTTGCGAATATTGTGGCATTGCTAGTTGTACAAAATATTCGCATGTGACGAAGGAAAGAAGGTAGTTTTTATTGAAACCCTGCGAGCGCATTTAGAACAGTTATTTCAAGCCGAACGAATAATAGCTTATAGCAGTGAGTAAAATAAGCAGCGGTCCAAGAACAAATGGTGAATGTTTTGTGATGGTGAAACAATGATTGTCTAAGCGGAGCCTTGCGGTGGCAAGGCTATCGTGCAGCTGTAGAGTAAATGCAGTTACGTTCGCTTGTTATACCGGCGTGTGCGCTACTCTTCTGTAAGACGCGTTGCCTTCAATGGAATGAGTTGAAGAGCACGCGTGCAGCTGACCGCTGTTAACTGCCATTTAGTGTCCAAAAACTTTGAAAGCTATGTGAAAGTGACCCGTACGTATGCGCGGTATTTTGGGTCATAGAGTGCACTTTTGAGATTTTCAGATAAATTTCAAGATAATGAGATAAAAATACAAACATCTCAGTACAGAGACCTTAAAACATACAATTAGTATGTTAGGCTGCTGCTAGAATGCTATGCACGTGTCTTTTCATGTTGGGATTCACCGCCCACCAAGCGAAACAAATTGAGTGAGTGAGTGAGCTGACATCTGACTATTCTATGACTAAAACATATGCGTATGTTTAGCATGAATTTAATTTCAAGGCAAACCTGGAACCAGCTCGGCACTTTTCATCGGAGGAGAGACAGCGTGGAGCTCTGCATGTGGATGGGAGAAGCCTGCATGGGGCTCCGTCCCCACTGAGAGGAGACCGTACGTAGCTGCGCCCCTGTCAAGGAGGGGACCGTGTGCAGCTCTGTAGTGTGGAGCATCATCTCTGACCGAGAGGAGGTGGCGTGGAGCCCCGTCTCTGGCCGGCAAGAGGTGGTGTGGAGCTCCGTCTCTGGCCGGGAGTGTATGGTGTATATTTCCGTCTCTGAACGGGAGGAGATGTTGTGCAGCTCCGTCTCTGGCCGGAAGGAGGTGGTGTGGAGCTACGTCTTTGGCCGGGAGGAGCTGGTGTGGAGCTCCGTCTCGGCCGGGAAGACATGGTGTGGGGCTCCGTCTCTACCCGGTAGGAGATGGGTTGGAGTTCCGTCTCTGGGGGAGGATGGTGGTGTGGAGCTCCGTCTCTGGCCGGGAAGACATGGTGTGGAGCTCCGTCTCTGGCCGGGAGGTGGTGTGGAGATCCGTCTCTGGAACGGGAGGAGATGTTGTGCAGCTCCGTCTCTGCCCGGGAGAGAGTTTTGTACAGCTCCGTCTCTGCCCGGAGAAGGCCATCTCTGACGGGAGGGGATGGTGTAGAGCTCCGTCCTGCCGGGAGGAGGTGGGGGGAGCTGGTGTGGAGTTCGTGACGGTCGGGAGGAGATGGTGTAGAGCTCCGTCTCTGTCCGGGAGGAGGTGGGGGGAGCTGGTGTGGAGTTCCGTGACCGGTCGGGAGGAGATGGCGTAGAGCTCCGTCTCTGTCCGGGAGGAGGTGGGGGGAGCGGTGTGGAGTTCCGTGACCGGTCGGGAGGAGATGGTGTAGAGCTCCGTCTCTGTCCGGAGGAGGGGGTGGGGGGAGCTGGTGTGGAGTTCCGTGACCGGTCGGGAGGAGATGGCGTAGAGCTCCGTCTCTCTCCGGAAGGAGGTGGCGTGTGAAACTCCGTCTCCGGCCTAGAGGAGGCAGCGTGGAGCTGCCTCGGCGCCCGTGGCGTGCCGCCAGTCGACCGCCGGTGCCGCTCCAGACCGGGTGCCGCTGTGACTTCTGCGCCGCACACCTGACCGGGACTGGAAGCCATGGCCATGGGACCCGTCTGGAGGCTGCTGCTGCTGGTGACCTGTGCTTACGCCCAGTGCCGGCGCTTCCCTGCCATCAGAGAGTTCGACATCAACTCGGTGAGTCATTTCGTCAGGACAAGCGCCCTGGAATGCTCGCTAAAGCAAACGTGCGGTTGGAGTAGACCAGAAAGGTGAAGAGCGCTGGAGCTTGAGATAGAATGGCCGCCGGAAAGGTCTTTTGGTTAGATGTTCCAATACATTCACGTCACTAGCATTATGATCGAGCATGCGATAGCAGCATTCAAAAGCCCAGTGTTAGCTGTTTGCTAATCTGAACGCCATGTGTAGCTGACGGAGAGTACAGCACGCACCAAGGCGTTTCTCTTTGAAATGACCTTCTGACGTTGAAGCCCTCCAGCACATACACAAACTCATCAGTAGGATCAATGCTTACTGGGAATATGTGCTGGCGGAATTCATGAAACCATCAACTCAGTAAACATGCATATGAGTGATCGTGGGAGTGTTAATTAGGGAAAATTTCCAGCCGTGGAACGCAGTGGGCCACTCGTAGATTGGAGCAGCATGGCAAGTTTCAAAACACTCAGAAGCTGAGGTCCCGAAAAATAGCTCAGTTGGCACCATCCGATGAAATAATTGGCGCGGACATCCGCGAACTGTTGGTAAATTCTGCTGTCCCTTAGTTATTAATAAAAAATGTTCTATCAAGCTGTGCAATCCGCTTAGTGAGTCAAATCAAACAGTACATGTTTCGTGTCCAAGCAACGCACAAGACTGTCTTAGGATGGCCGAAGCCGAAATCAGGGAGGAAATGAAAACGCTTAAAGGGAAGTGCGTGTTTCAGTGTGACATTTGCGGACACACAAACGCACTTGCTGGTTTTATTGAACGAATCATTCCCTCCATCAATGCGGGCATTTAACATTTTTTATAACTGCATGATTCCTTGCGGACCCATCGTATTCACGAGCATTCATTTCTTCCGTCGTGGTATGCCCACAAACGCCCAAACCACCTACTCACAGATCACGACGCCTGTGCTCACGAGGCGTCAGCCCCCCTCCCATAACGCTCCGCTCTGGAGGCTACCTGCGGTCAGCCACGCTTCCCACGTGAGCCCTGGAGCAAACTGTTCGACAGATTATCCCGTACTATACTGGGGTGTGTTGTGCGTGAGACCTGCACGTGGTTTCTGTCCGATCGTGACGCTTTTAAGTTCATGAAACACTCGATGAAGGTTCCGTCCACATACAGTGAGCTGGGGGTAGCAACTGAAAACTGTTACAATTGACTGACATAGGCGGCCCAGAATGGATGTATGCTGCTGCTTCTGTCTGTTTTCATCTCTTCCCCCCCCCCCCCTCGACAGCAGGCCTCATTGCTCCACATAAGGAACGAGACGTTTCGCTGCGCCCCTACGGTCTGGGATAACATCTTATGTTGATATTTACACCGTAACACCGAAACATCATGACGTTTGTGTGCTTTTCGCCAGGCATCTAACGGGCTTAGTGTGACGGTGAATAAGCAGTTAATATGAATATTGATCGTTTTTCGGATCTACATTGAAATGTAGCTCGGAACTCAAATTAGCGTTCAGTTTGGGTTGAGTACGGACGGATGCTGCACTCAGCAGACTTGTCTTATCAGTAATATTAAGTAAAATGTTGTGCAGCTCGCGATGGCATCGCATTACTGAATATTTGATAATGATGTTGAATGCCCCGGCCTGAACCTCCAAAGTGCTTTGGTGCATTTATGCAATTATTATCCAGAGAGTGCATTTTACGACTCGACAGCCAGCAAACGATTTATGGGGAATCACAAAGTGATAGCTACCACGTTGGAGGTGAGCTAGCCGTCTTCAATAGCTCGCTATTTTTGTAGTCCATTTCGTCATAAGGAACCTTCTGGAAATGAAGTTTCGAAATCTCATATATTTTGTAGTTATTTGTAGTAATTTGGAATGCCGGTAAGACGGTTCCAGTATAACCCTGTATCTAGCCATTGACCCCACATGGCGTTGAATCCTTACGATTTCCTTAAACGGCCACCACCGACAGCGTGCTTCTATCTCCCTTTATCGCTGCCTGGCTTCGGCTCGTAATGAGAGCCGAATGCAACGACGCGACATGTTGAGAGATTGCAGGTCTGTCACGGGCAGCAGCACTTTACCACCGATGCACCCTTATGTTTGCTTGTCAGATGAGCCTCAAATTGTCACACCTCATTTTGAAGGTGTGTGTTAAGTTCTTTGATATTTTTTAACGCAAGCTCTTTCATAAACTAAACACATACTTCGCACCTCCCAAAAAGTATCGCTTACCCTACCCTAATGTGTAATGAAAAAATTGAACAGAGGAAGGACGGCAGACATGGATGAAATGCAAGCTTCCTAGATTCAGCCCTCTCGGCATCAGCACCTGTAAGTGGCTGGCAATACCATTCACCACGGCCACCCAAGGCCAGGTGCATTCCACCGTGCCAGCCGGCAGGCACGTGGCTAGCGATAATTCACCACGGCCACCCAAGGCCAGGTGCATTCCACCGTGCCAGTCGGCAGGCACGTGGCTAGCGATAATTCACCACGGCCACCCAGGGCCAGGTGCAGCCCACCGTGCCAGCCGGCAGGTCACCGCTTCCCGATGAGCTGGTAAAGCGCCTGGTGGTCTATTCACAAAAGTTTCTCTATGATTCGTGGCAACATCTCTCCGCATTTCCGTCTCCAGCGTCTGGCGAAAAGGAAACGGCTGGATTGGATCCCTACTGACCTGGCACAGTGGTCTTCTGTCAGATGGGCAAAAGCGGGCACGGTAGGACTCCTGCCAGTGACTGTTTCATAGGTCTAATACACTTGTGATCATGTGATAAGGAAAGAAAAGACAAGGTTGTGGTTAATGCGGAGCCATGCAGACAAACTAGCTAATACCGAGCCCTTCGTGACCCAGGGGGGCAAGGTGCGATGGAAGATCTAGGGAGATCGGAAGGGAATCGAAGAGTTAGGGCCGTCCAATCGGATGGTAGTTTATCCAAGGGAGCATCAGCATCCATGGTTTGACGGATCGACGACTACCCTAAGCGGCAATGCGACCCCAGTTGAGCATTTCCATGAGCATGACTCACGCGCACCCCCACGTGACGCTCCCCGTACAGCCATTGGTGAGCGCAGCGCTGGGCATTATTGCGCCTAGTTTCTGCATATGAATTGTTGGAACTCGAGCGTCGAAATCCGTGAAAACTATGTGTGATATAACAAAACCAACACATACAACTGTTGATATTTAGTACGCG